>NW_027494005.1:0-303786 GCF_021521415.1 Bidens hawaiensis
TGATGACAGTTGTATAAATGTTTGCAATGAAAGTGAATGTTCCTCTTCTGATTCAGAATGTGAAACTGTATTTGATGAAACCGTCGAAGTCAAGGTTAATGAACAGACTAGTCAAAACTGCTCATCAACTGATAATAAAATTGAGAACTTAATAAAAGAGAAAATAAGCTTTGAAAGTGAGAAACCAAGCACTTCATGTAAATATATGACATCCAAGAAAATTTCATTTTCCCAAAATACAAACTATAACAATAGTTCTCAATTTTATGATCAATTTGATAGTGACTTTTACTACTCTCGACAGAAACCTAGGCAGTCAAATTATTTTGCACCTCATCAATCAAATGCTTTCAATTATAAGTCAGATAGAGGTCACCAACATGTTAACCAAACAACATCACCTCATCCCACATATCTCAGTGAGCAAGATGTCTATAAATGCAACCAAAGAAAATGCTGCTTCATTTGTGGAATTCCGTCTCATCTTGCAAGACATTGCAAGAAGTGGCATAAACAACAAAGAGACTTTAATGGTAAGTTTGGTCAGACATTTCCTAGGTATAATGCTCAAACCAAGAAAATGTCTCACCAAACTTTCACTTTAGCCAGTGAGACAAACCTAGGATCCACAAGAGCCGAAAAATCCAAGAAACCATTTTGGCTAACCCAAAGAGAAAGAAAGCGGTTAACTAAGGGTTCTGAAGCTGAAAAGCCCACGAACCCTTCAAATGTTTTCTCAAAGGCTAATCAAGAAGATTTTATGGTTAAGCCTAAACAAAAACGAAGGCAATCCAGAAAAATTTTCAAAAACCGAGGAAATCATAACTCAAGTTCCTCAAGGGATTGTTCTTCAGATTCTGATTCACCAAAGAATTATATTTTTAGAAATCATAAAATTAAACTTGGTGATTTTGTGTTTAACCTTCCCGAGAAAAGAGTGTCTCGGGAAACCCTCCACTAATTGGTTACTCATGTGTACAGGGTCAGCCTGGACGGCCTGTCAACAGCATTTAGTACTTAGAAAGTGGCTGCACCCGACACATGACAGGAGACGAATCGCTGTTGTTCGAAATCAAACCATTCAACGGTGGTCACGTTTCTTTTGCCGGTGATATTGGAGGAGAGATAACTAAACAAGGGAAGGTCTCGAATGGCACCTTGACATTTGAAGAAGTTAATTTGGTGGAACAGCTCAACCACAACCTGCTTAGCGTCTCTCAGATCTGTGATAAGAAATTTTCAACCCTATTTATTGAAAATGAATGTCTCATTCTGAAACCAGGTTTTAAAGTCCCTGACGAGTGGATTATGATGCGTACTCCGAGCACAACGATGCCTACATTCTGGATATGAGAAGCAATTATTCCATGCGATCTGCTTCTTGCTTGATGTCCAAGGCCTCAGAGAACGATTCATCCTTATGGCATCGACGGTTGGGTCACATCAACTTTAAGAACTTAAACAAGTTGGTTAAAGGTGACCATGTGAGGGGTCTGCCAGTAAAATCTTTTCACTGTGCTGAAAAATGTCTATCTTGTTCTAAATGCAAACAGCACAAACTCCCTCACAGGCCCAAGCTTGTCAATTCCATCAATTCCACTCTTCAGTTGTTGCACATGGATCTTTTTGGTCCAATTCAACAATGGCAATAGGTCGAAAAGCCTATTGTCTGGTTATTACTGATGACTTTTCGCGTTTCAGTTGGACATTTCTGTTGGGGCACAAAGATGAGACGTCACATTTTCTGCTCAGGTTTATTGTGTTGGTTGAAAATCAAACTGATAAGAAGGTGAAATGTATCAGAAGTGATAACGGCACAGAATTCTGCAACAAGGTGGTGAATGAATTCTGCCAAAACAAGGGAATTGTTCATCAACTCAGCGCACCTTACACTCCCGAACAAAATGGGGTGTCTAAGAGAAGAAACCGTACTTTGGTGGAAGCCGCTAGAACAATGCTCTCATATTCCAAATTGCCATTGATTTTCTGGGGTGAAGCCATCAACGCTGCTTGCTTTAACTAGGATCATGTGCTGCTGAACAAAAGACTAAACAAGACTCCATATGAAGTCTTCTATGGAACAAAGCCAAGGGTAAATTTCTTCTGAACGTTTGGATGTCCCTGTACCATACTCCAAACAAATGTTGGAACAGCCTCCAAGTTTGCTGAAAAGGCGGATGAGTGCTACTTTGTTGGTTATTCTGCTGATAAAAGTGCTTATCGTGTGTATAACAAGAAATCAAGAGTAATCTTGGAGTCCTTCAACATTGATTGGCAAGAGTTAAACCCTACTGATGCACACAATGGTCCAACTGGATGTTTGATTATGAAGGACTGTTCAAGCAGTTTTCCTGGAATGTATATGACACCCGCCGCACCAATGGCTTCACCTGTTGCTTCTCCACTTGTTCAACCAGATGATGATCAGTCTCTTCTGATGCATGCTGTTTTGAAAGATCTTGGACATGTTGACATAGCTGCTGCTGCACCCATACTGAATGTACAACCAATGGCTAACCAACAAGCCCCGATTGGTGATGAGCAGCCCTCTGCCGACACCACTGAAATGCGAGTTGTTGAAGACACAACTGATTCAGATTCTGATTCATATATGTCAGCCGACAACAATCAAAATGTTCAAGTCGATCAAGCAGATCCGCCCCCTGCAGAACCGAGTGTGGTGGAATCGGTCCCCACACCTCTCTCAGAAGAAGACAATCAAGGTCCTGCTATGGAGGTTGATGCATCAAGTGTGCAGGTTGAACCATGTGCGAATGAAACTTCTGATAACACCAACACAACCTCTGTTCAAGCTGTTACTGTTTCATTCTATGACAACCTATGGGAAGGTCCCATTGCTATAGAACATTTGGTTGAACAACAAGAAGACGGAGCTAATCCTCAACCGAATGTTTCTGTCCCTACAACCACTGTCTTCCATCCCATAGAGAGCCTGACCATCCAACTTGAGGCCACACCAATCGAGCATGTTGACCAAATTCCTCAGTTGCAAATTCATCGTCGACATCCGACTGAGAACATCATCAGAGATCCGTCCGCTGGCATCCAAACACGCAGTACTTCCGGTAACATTAACAGATGTATTTTTGCTTGTTTCATTTCACAGGTGGAACCCAAGGACTACAGTGTCGCGCTGAAGGACAACTCCTGGGTAGAATCCATGCAAGAAGAGCTGTTGTAGTTTAAGAAGCTGAATGTTTGGAGGCTAGTAAAGAAACCAGAAAATAAAAGGCCGATTGGAACGAAATGGGTGTTCCGTAACAAAAAGGATGACATGGGGTGATCATCAGAAATAAAGCCCGGATTGTTGTACAAGGTTTTTGGCAACGTGAAGGTCTAGATTACGATGAAGTCCATGCACCGGTGACCAGACTGGAAGCAATTCGCATCTTTTTGGCATACGCCTCGTACATGAACTTCAAAGTGTATCAAATGGACGTGAAGACTGCTTTCTTATACGGAAAGGTAAAAGAAGAGATCTATGTCAGTCAACCTCTAGGTTTTGAGGATCCAACTCATCCTGATCATGTTTACCGCCTTCACAAAGCACTATATGGTCTTCACCAAGCACCTCGTGCATGGTATGCCACACTGGCTGATCATTTGGTGAAAAATGGTTACAAGAGAGGAATCATCGATCAAACTCTCTTTGTCAAGAAGGTCAACAGTGATTTGATTCTGGTTCAAGTTTATGTCGACGACATTATCTTCGGGTCCACGAATGAGGATCTGTGTATGGAGTTCTCTGAGGTTATGCAACAGCGATTTGAGATGAGTTCCTTTGGGGAGATGACTTTCTTCCTGGGCTTACAAGTTGAGCAAAAGCAAGACAGGACTTTGATTCACCAAGAAAAGTACGTCCAAGACATTATTCAGAAATTTGGTTTCAAGGACTCATCATCATTCATAACACCAATCGCAACGCGATCTGTTCTAGCTCCTGATCCATCGGGAAAACCAGTCGATCAACACCTTTACAGGTCAATGATTGGTTCCCTAATGTATCTCACTGCAAGCAAACCGGGCATCATGTTACCTGTTTGTCAGTGTGCCAGATATCAGTCTGACTCGAGAGAATCCCACATGACAGCCGTCAAGCGTATTTTCAGATACTTGAAGGGTAGACCACGTTTGGGTCTTTGGTATCCAAAGAACTCTCCCTTGGAACTTCATGCTTACACCGACAGTGATTATGGGGGATGCAACTTGGATAGAAAGTCTACATCTGGTGGATGTCAATTCCTGGGAGATCGGTTGATCTCATGGCAGTGCAAGAAACAAGTCACCGTGTCCACCTCCACAGCGGAAGCCGACTACATTGCTGCATCCAGCTGCTACTCTCAAGTGATATGGATCCAGCATCAGCTGCTGGATTATGGTTTGTATTTCTTTGGATCAATGATCAAATGTGATAATGAGGCGGCCGTTGCAATTGTTAAAAACCCAGTCCAGCACTCAAAGACCAAGCACATTGACATCCGAATACATTTTATTCGTGACTGTTATGATCGTAAGCTTGTCGACATAAAAAGGGTCCATACTGACTATAACTTTGCAGATCTCTTCACAAAAGCTTTCAGTCATGCCCGATTTTTGTTTCTCGTTGAGTCATTGGGCATGATTTCTTTTGAGTAAATCTTATCTTTTAGTTTTTAAAAACTGTAAATATTTTTCAAATATGTCACAGTTTTGGAGGGAAAAAATGAGTTAACGTTAACTCACCAAAAAGATTTTAAATTTACTCTTAGAAAAACAAAAATCAAGTCACTTGACTTAACAAAAAGATTTTAATTTTAATGTATAAGAAAATTCAAAAAGTGGTGTCCCGCTTAGAGGGAGCTCCTTCATAGAGGGAGTCGGTTATTTTAAAAATTTTCAATTAAGAATTGGATCCGACCCTATGGAAAGTGATAGTGCGTTGGTATGTAATGATTTTAGCGCGTTAATAGAGTAGAACAAAAGACTACAAGATCATTCATAGATGTGTAGGTAGGCTTGACAAACAAGTAAGTGTCGGGTGATATAAACTTAAACTAATGTAGTTGCCAGTGGCTATACGTTTAAGAAGCGGTTGCATGATTCCGTGAAGTCATATTCATGAAGGCAAAAATGTAACTATACATGTCATACCCAAGCCTCTCTTTACCTAATCACAGTAGTTTTATGAAAGTCAGTGTCAATTTTAATTTTCATTAAGTCAAGAAAAGCAAGAAAAAGGAAACAAAAGAGTCAGAAAAACAAAAAAAAGGGAGTCAGAAAAGGAGTCAGTCTTAGGTATTTTAACTTCTGCTTTATTTCTTCATTTATTTTCGACTCAAGCCTTGGACTTTCTACGTTTGTAGTCATACAAGATCTGATTGTTAAGGCCCTGAGTCTTCTGCTTTGTTTTATTTTCTTTCTTTTGTTCAAGTCTTGGACTTTCTCTGCGCGATAATATGGTATTATCCGACCTGATTGTTATGACCTGAACTTCTGCTTTATTTTAATCTTTCTAGATCGAGTCAAGTGTGCAAAGCACAAAGTGTCAAGTGTACAGTGTACAATAAGTCAAGTTTGTTAATAAGAGTACTGTGATCAACTAAGAAAGGTTTTAAGTCAAGTTGAGGTGATATGTTAACACAAAGTAGGCCCGAGATATGATGGAATCAATAACATATCTGATTAAGTAGGGACCACATAAGCACCGTGCCTAATCGTACTTCAAACGTATCATTTTTGGCATCAAAACACTTGTCAAGTTGAAAAGGAAGACAATATCTACAGTCAATGATGAACTTGTGTCACAATAATTTCAAAATGGAAACGCAATCTAAGGCTTTGCAAATCAATATGATTCCATGTTGTGATCATTCTTTGTAAATTAACTAAAGAAAAGATCTATGTAAATTAATTTAATATTATTGCTTTTAACTTTAAAATGTTTAAATTTTTTTCTATTTTATCTTATCTTTAATCTTAACTTTAATTTTATTTTTGATTTTATTTTAGTATCTTCTTTTATTATGTTTTGTTTTAAAGAGATCGATCGTGCAAACGTTAACGCTTATGGACCAACAAAAGAAAATATTATAAACAATCAAGTGTGTGGATTCGGTGGGTAAATGTTTTTTGGGTTTGAAAATACAAATTGTTTTAAAGACCGAGGACTGAGAGTGTATTTTCGGTGAATACTCGCGATGTTTTGACCTTATCGCGAGATAGGCTGACCCTATATATAAGGGAAACCTAAAATATCTTTCACTATTCACCAAACACTTTTAACTTTTACTCTCTTCTCTCTCACATCTTCAAACCCTCAAACCCTAATCTTCTTCTACTTTTCAAAGAATCCGGCCCTCATAATCACAATCATGCCATTGAATCCTGAGTATCCACCCTCGGTATAACATCAGAACACCATAACTCATTTCATCTTCATGTTTCTGAGTTCTCGTGGATCGAGACGACGGTTCAGATGAACCGTCAGCTAGATCTATGAATGATCTTCGTATGAAATTGATTAATGTATTGTGTATAATCTGTTGTTGGACTTATAGATCTTGATTATCATCATTAATTAATAGAATTACGGTTGTTTATGTAAAGTCTGTAGATTTAGGTTTCTTTTCAGATGTTCAAAGGATAAATTGACCCAGTAAACAAAGGAGGTTCAAGCTCAAACTTTCCAGAAATTCAATTCACATCCAGGCGACCATGTGAAAAGAAAAGGGAGGATCAAAAAGGGCTAAGTACAAATTTTCGCATAAATGGGTTTTCACTTCACTTGACTTCATGCGAAGCGAAACACATTTCTGTTTCGCTTCGCTTGACCACATGCGAAGCGAATGAATTGTCTGTTTCGCTTCGCATGACTCCATGCGAAGCGAAATAAGGCCTCATGCGAAAAACCAACACTTAGCCAAATTTTCAGAATCTTAAACCTGAGGCTACTGGACTGTTTTTGAACAAATGAACTGTTTGGACTCCTGCACTGTTTTGGACTTAATCTTTGTATATTGTAGACAAATTAACTTGTGAACATACTAAAACTAACTTATCACCTGTTTAAACTAAAATGAATTTTCTTTTACTTAATACTTGTGTATATATCTTATTTATTTTTTTCACTTCTCAATGATGATTCTCATGATCTCATGGTTTAACTCTCAGGGTCATAATAATTTTTGTGCTCTCGAGCTGCCAAAGGCAACGGCAAACAAAGTATTCACTTCAATGGTCAAAGGGCTCAAGCAATCGCCCCTTGCCTATGCTATCACTGCCAACCCAGCTGTTTACTATAAGTGGATCCTGGACTTCTGGGCTTTTGCCAAGGTTGCAGATGATTCTCTATCCTTCACATCAACCGTGGCAAGACAGGAGTTGACTATTTTAGAAGTAGACATTAGACGGGTATTGAAGATTGCTGACCAGCCAGATTATACGTATGAAAGGGGAAACAAGAAGAAGCTGGTTGGGTTTGTTGAACAGATGGGATACGACACGGAATGGAGGAGCCTTGAAAAGAGTCATCTTCCACCATACTGGAGGTTTTTATTTCACATAGTCACCCACTGTCTGACTGATATACGTGGAGGATTTGATAGTATGAGTTCAGACTGGGTTCGCATTATGTTTGCTTTGACGACACGAGAGAAGTTCAATTACTCTCGAAGGATATTCTTGTGCATGCTGGGAAACATCAAGAGCGGTGCTACATGGCTCATGTATCCGAAATTCGTGCAACTGCTTCTAGACGACTTAATTCCGGATATTCCACGACCAGGGTCCAAAAGGACAAGGACAAGAAGTCTCTTCCCGAGCCGTACCATTTAAATGAGATTAAATCTTCAGTTTTTGGTGTGTTGCTTAGCACCAAGGGAAGGGGACATCAGTATCAAGGACCAAGGCTGGGTCCTAAGTTTGGACTATTTGAGGAGACAGAGCCTGCTGGGGAAGAGATGTCTGCTGAGGGTGAAGATGTTGATGAACCCGAAGCTGAAGGTGAACAAGATTCCAGTGATGAGCCGGCCGAGGATTGAACAAAGGCCAAGCATTACTTGAAGAGGAAAGTGGCTGAAAAGGGCAAAGTGATAGAACTCGAGGAAGAAGAAGAAGACCAGCCGCCCCTGAAGCGCTTGAAGAGACTTGGAGACTCCAGAAGTCAGCCAAGTCTCATGTCAAGTCTCCCTCACAAGACAAACCGTCCGACCACTAAAAATCACCAAAGAAGACCTGGCCCAAGCCCTCAAAACACTAGATGTAACCAAGATACAAATCCCTACCTATCATCCACCTAAAACCAGAAAGAAAACCAAAGCAAAGAAAACCAAGACCCTACTTCATGACTCACTAGAATCCTCACCTGAACCCTCACCAACAGACCAACCAATTTCAACATTCCTACCCCAAATACCTTCCTTACCTCACTCACCACCACAACAACAAACCCAACTCGAACTTTCATAAGCCTCAACACCACCTACCCAACCAACCTCATCCATATTCAGCTCATCAGTTTTTAGCTCACCAATGCAAACAACAAGCCTATGGAGCAAAACCGTTATAACTTCCCCAACCCAAACCATCACACCATCTACAACTCAACCAACACCACCCACCACTATAACTTCACCATTCCTTACCCAATCCATCACCTTACCCTTGCCAACAACCTCACCACCCATAACAACCACCACCCCACCATCCACCATTATCTCCCCCAAACCCATCTCCTGAGGGATGTCTTCGACACCTCTAGTGTATGCAGATCTTATCCTCGATAGGATCGTCGCACTGGAGGAGTCAAACGCTAAAAGGGCAGAAAGAGAGATAGTGCTCCTTAAATTCATTAAGGCGATGAAACAGAAAGCGTTGGAGGATGAGGCAGAAAAGGCGGCTCTGAGGGAAAGGATAAGGGTGTTGGAAGAGCAGAAGGAGGCAAGTGATGCTCTTGCTGAAAATCATAGATTGTTGACAAACACCTTCCACACCCGAATCCAGAATCTACAAGCGTTATTGAACCGAGAGTCCTTTGAAAACACTAATCTGAGAGCTGATCACACTAGACTTGGAGATAGGATGACTACACTTGAAAGAGACTTACCAAGTGCTAGTTCTCTCAGATCTAGTGTAAACAAGAAGATAGAAGATGCAACGAGAAGGTGGGATGTTGAAAAGGAAGCTACAAACTCAAGGGTTGCTAATTTGGAAAATCAGCTTGCTTCCTCCACCTCTCTCGATGCACTTAGAGCAGAAATGGAGGCCATAAAAGAAAGGATCAAGGAACAAGATCGTCTGAATGAGCTACAGCTCAAAACGAATGAAGATATGGTGAGCAAGTATCAGGCGGCCTCAGACCTCATGGGCATTCAAGAAGACGAATTTCATGGTCTGGAGGATAGGCTTGACGCTGTATTTGGGACTTGGAGAAGGTCTGGTGAGACTTCTCAAGTCGGTGGTTCACAGCCTGCCGCAGGTCCTTCTGTGACCGTGCGAGGAGTTCAGGCTGTTGTGTCTGAAGTAGAGGCGAATGTTGGTCGGTTAGTACAACAGGGCGGCCAATCTAGTGGTGTTGGTGGTGGTTATGATGGTGATGATGATGGTGATGAAGAAGATGATGATGATGAGGAAGAAGATAACGACGATGATGAGGTTCATGATAGTTTTGATGATGATGACGATGATGGTGATGAAGGTGGAGCAAGTGGAGACGGAGGGGCCGGGGCAGCAGGAGGTGGAGGTGGAGATAGCACTCAATCACCTCCACCAGCTCAACATGAGGTTCAAGACCCTGCTGCTCACAACTCTGCTGGCAAAGTCAGGGAACACGACACTCAAATTACTGACATTTATAAAGATTTATTTCCTGATGACTTTGCAGGTGCTGTGGATGACTTTATCGAAGCAGGAAAGAACTTGGAGCAACTTATTGATCAAAATACGGAGGCGAGGGTTGAAGATGATTACATCAATTACTCACCAAATCCAGACACTCCTCCTACTCAAGTTCAGACTACAGAGACTCCTGCTGCTAATCCCGTCTCCACTCCAACAGATGACTTGACATGGGAACCACTAAAGAGAAAGAGAAAGAATCATACAGTGTCAAGTAGTGCATGCGTCCGCGATCTCATCTATCCTTATCACGATGATTCACTGATCGTATATGCAAAGTACAACAAAGAGAACGCATGTTGGCGATCAGGCGATACAGTGGTGATCTGATATATCTCAACCATCATGAGCTGAAGTCACTACCAGAGCTTGACCTCAATTATCTTCGAAAAGCTCTAGGTCATGGTGCGGTTGGGAACCGTCGAGGACATCGGTCGTCAGAACACAAACCAGATAGTGGAAGCCTTCAACAAATTTGTTAGAAGAGTTGTTGAACTTCCACTACCCGAGGACGGCTGGCTGGATTACGACACCGACGGATTCCAATACTAAAGACTAGAGGGAGATTGTTAGGTCCAGTTTTGTATGATTTAGTCTTTTGTATTGGTTCGGTTATGTATTTGAGGCTGTTTGGTCATTTTGTATGTATTGGGCTATGGTCCATTGTAAAGAAGCCCATTGGGCCTTGATGAATATAACTCATGCTTCTCATGCATGCCACCCTATAAATAGGGAGCATGCCATGAGAAACACAACCTTTTGGTAAAAATTCTATCTTTCTAACATTCTTTCTCTCTCGGCTCTCTCTTGTCTCTCACTCTACTTCTTTACCCGAACATAAACTCAAGATCCGAGACCTCTTGGTTGCTTAGTGTGATTTCCGCTAGCACTAAGTTAGGTTGATCCAAAGACGTTGTTAGATCCACCCGAATAGGGACCTACAGAGAGCAACCAACCCAAATTCTGTTAACTTATGAGAAATGCAAGTAATCAAGAGGATTGCTAATAGAAGAGAGAAATAAGATAAATAATAGATGCTTTTGAAATTCATCTGATAAGATGAATTTTAAAAAAACGCGGAATTCGATGTTTTTCGAAAACTCACAGCCTGGATAGATTTCAATGGAAAATGATGGTTTTCGTGGAGATGACTTTCAATCCAAAAGAATCAGGCGAGATAGATTTGAGAACAAAACAATCGGGTTAGATAAGATGCTTTACACTTCGCTTTCTCTTATTGATAGATGAAAATCATCGACGGGAATCCAAATGTATCGGAGCCGATGGTTTTCGATGGACTATACTTGGAATTTCAACAACTTTTAGACTAATTTGGTAATCTTCCTATTCTTTTAGCCTATTTTAATACTTTTCCAAAAGAGAAATGGCTACCATTGATATCATGGTACATAAAAGTCATCAAAATTCATGCATAATTGATTGCATGCAAAACATTGTTATTAAGACATGTAATTTGGATGTGTGGCCACTAATTGGTTGACGTAAACTTTATCTCATTGTTTGATGTTAAAGTTTAATGCAATGATTGTCCATATATTTTTTTTTTAATTGTGCATATTTATAACCAAACCAACAGCAACAAAGGAAACAAACAACACCACCAACACACCCTCCACATCCTAGAGAGTAGAGCCACAAACAAGAACAAAACTACATGAAATCAAATATACACCATTTTAACCAATCTACCGACCTATACTTTGATCTTTTATTGAACCATAAAAATCCAAGTGCTTTTATATCTCCAATTATCTCCTCTACTTTCACCTCCTTGTCTTCAAAAACCTTTTCGTTTCTCACTTTCCAAATTCTCCAACAACTGATAATAATAATCCCGTGAAACACCTCTTTCTCTATCTCACCAAGCTTGATGATCTTGTGAAGTTCTAACATATCTCTAACCGAAAAGCCGTATATGGGAGCTATCTTGCACCATCGACTAATATGATCCCACACAATAGACGAGACGAAACAACCTGTGGTTATATGATCGGCCGACTACCTCCCCACCTCACATAAAGCGCACTCAATAGAAGGAACCGATAAATTTCTTCTTTCAAGCGCACCCCTCGTAGGAATTCTATTCATCTCGGCCCTCCAAACATGAATATTACATTTTGTCGGTACCCATTTGCACCACCTCATGACATAATTATTTCTAACATCTTTATTTTTTATTAACATCTTCTTAACCGAGCTCACCGAAAACTCCCTATCTTTATCTCTGAAGAAACACCAGTCGAACCCCGACAGATTACGAGTAACCTGAGGGTTAGATCGACGTTTCCAACGAGGGGTTAATTCCGGCAAGATGGTTCTTCTGATAACCTGCAAAACAGACACCGTGAGCTCGTCACTAAGAAAGGGGGGGGGGGGGGTTTCTCCTTGTGACCACTCTCCGGCGTGAGAATCGGTCTATATTACTCTTTGAATATAAAAGTATATTATTAATACTAGAGCAGTTATCAGGTAAATTATACAAGATATTAGATGATGAAATGATAATACCATTTGATGTCTTTTATAGCCGAAGGTGGGTTTCCAAGGAGGTTTAGCCGGCCTACTACTCTGCCAACTGTGGCCTACACACGTGCTCTGCTGGTAATTGGTGGATAGGCAGCGGCTGACAGTGACCAGGCGTGCTGTTCACTTTTCCTTTTTCACCAACTACAGGCTAGGCACGTGGTATGGCAGGAGTTGGTGAGCAGGCGGCGGCTATTGGTCACAGTGCTGTGGCGTGTTGTCTGCCATGCTGCTGTCAGTGAGCTGTCGTATCGTTGGTCAGATCTTTTGTCCATACCTCGTCAGGTATCACACAAAAGATCCTCCATTATTATACGGACTGGCTCATTTAGGCGGGAGTTTTCCCCCTCCCGCCTTTATGCGGGAATGTTCCCGGCTTTGCTCATTCCTTCTTCAGGTGACTACTGAATTATTACGAGTTTGAGCCTTATGCGTGTAGCCATGCTGCGCGGGTGGCCAGTCCCTAATGGCGGGTATCCGCACCTGCGGGAACAGGCGGATACTTGGAAACCATAGGGAGGCATTTCCTGCGGGACCAGCTTGCGTACCGCATGTGAGGTCGTCACAACTCTGAGCGTGGTGGGTCCTGCGGGTTTGGTAGGTCGCGGCGCAGACGTCCCTATGGTGAAGTCTGCGGGTTCAACTGCGCAGACGTCCGTTTAAGGAGTCTTGCGTGTTCAACTGCGCAGCCGTCTCCTTTTAAGGAAGTCTTGCGGGTCCTAACCACCTCTGCTGGGACCTACCTCTTCAAGTCCCCCCAGTCCAATGTTCTTCTCATGAATGTTTAATAAAGTGAGGTGAACTTTTGGACTTAAGCTAGGGGTTTTTGAAAAGGGTTTAGTTTTATGGGTTTTCCGCGGGAAGTCTTACCCACGGGTTTCCCAATGTCACGCAGAATTTCCCAATGTTCTGCTTGATCTCTGGGATGATGCGGATAGGTCTGTAACCTCCCCGCAAGTCAGGAGCGTTTAGAACCTTTTGTGTAGATTCTCCATGAGGTCTTGGTGGTTTTGAACATAGTGATCAATCATGTTATAACCACCAATTCCATCCTGAAGTTTCAAACAATCTAGTTCTTGACGTTCCCGCTATGCGGGGATGTTAATCCCGTTTCTGCAAGCATGGCCCAGAAGATCCTTCTTGGTTTCAATTCCCATGGAGTGCTCGGTATGCGAAGGGTTTTGCCTTGACGCTGTACCCGCACTTCGTCTTATTAGTTACTTTACTCCCAAGGTATCCCTGGCGTTAAATCCCTGCAGGGCTAGGTGCGTGGAGGGTTTTGCCTTAACACTGTACCCGCACCTGACTTATGGTTGCCGAGGTGTTCCTGGCGTTTAATCCCCTGCGGGCGCTAGGTACGTGAAGGGTTTTGCCTTAACACTGTACCCGCGCCCGACTTACAATTGGGTGCCGAGGTATGACTTTTTACGGGTGTTAGGTATGTGGAGGGTTTTGCCTTAACACTGTACCTGTGCCCGTTTTGTAGTTCGGTGGAATGCCAAGATTTTCTCGGCTTCACTTCCCTGTGGGTGCTAGGTATGTGAAGGGTTTTGCCTTAACACTGTACCCGCACCCGGCTTTATAGTCGGGTTTTTTCCGGTTTCCGTTCCCTGCGGGTGCTAGGTATGTGAAGGGTTTTGCCTTAACACTGTACCCGCACCCGGCTTCATAATTGGGTTTTTCCGGTTTCCGTTCCCTGCGGGTGCTAGGTATGTGAAGGGTTTTGCCTTAACACTGTACCCGCACCCGACTTCATAGTTGGGTTTTTCCGGTTTCCGTGCCCTGCGGGTGCTAGGTATGTGAAGGGTTTTGCCTTAACACTGTACCCGCACCCGACTTCATAGTTGGGTATTCTTGGCCTCTGTTCCCTGCGGGTGCTAGGTATGTGAAGGGTTTTGCCTTAACACTGTACCCGCAGCCGTCTTACGGTCAACTGGATAGCCAGGGTAAGGGGTTTTTCCCGCTTACTTTTCGAATCTTTTTGAATCTTTGAAATTTGAAGAGTTGGTGAAAGGATAAGAACAGTCGTCGTGCGACGGTTTCTTCTGACTGTGTCAGGACGTGCTGGAAGTTATGGTGACGTGACATTATATGGTCATTTCAGACGCTTTTTACGGCGCGTGGGCGCGATTTTTCGGGCGCGTGGCCGCAAAATTAATGGCACTCGTCCTTTCAACAGCTGTTGCCAGCTTGCCTGGTGCCACATGTCACGGTTTCATTGCACCTTCAATTTCTCTCTCCTCCGCATTAAATTTATCGCATTAATTGCGATCACTATATAAAGGGGAAGAGGGTCCTTTGTAATTCACACCTTCACTTCTTCTCTTCATCTCTAAGGCGATTTCTGGTGAATACTCCCTTATTTAGTTGAGCATTCCTCCGAAATCGTTTCTTCTTCCTCTGCAATATGTCTTCCCATGATGCTGAAGCTGTAGCCGACGATAGGAGTACTGCTGGCGAGTGCCAGTGTGCTCTACCTGTCGATCTGTACCAGTACGTCGTCAGGAAATTCATGCTTGAGTCTCTTGAGCCTGAGTTTCCTGAACCCCAGCAGACTGCGTACGATGCCCCCAGCGGCAAGATCGGGGTATATGCTGCATTCTTTGTTTATGGGAACCTTAGGTTCCCATTGACAAAGTTTGTGTACCGTGTCCTGGAGAGGCACGGTGTGCACCTGACCGAGGTGCATCCGATGGCGATTGCCAAGATTCGGCACTTCGAGTGGGTGTGCCGAATTCTGGGCATTGAGCCCTATGTGGACCGCCTGATGACCTTCTATACTTGGAGGTGCATCCAGGGGTGGTACACCCTGACGACCCGGATCAAGGGTTTGAAGATTTGCGCGACCGAGCGCAGTCTCCGATGGTGGAAGCGGGAGTTCTTCTACATTTCTGCCCGCGCCATCCCCATTGCCATGAAGTTTAAGAAGGGGCAAGCGCTTCCGAGCCTTCACGCTTCCAACTACCAGGAGGCGGAATGGTTCGCGAAGATATCTCGGGTCCAATCTCCGGTTTACCGGTTTGCGGAGTCCGGGATGGTGATGCTGGGGATGAGCCGGGTATGGAAGGAGGCGTCTCGGTTTCCCATCCTTCTCGAATACGGTTTGAACTCTATTCCTTATGGTATGTCTTGTCTTTCTTGCTGATATGAGTTTGTCTTCTAACTGTTTCTTTTCTTTCAGAGGGGAACGATTTGGAGTCGCTCCTGTACCCGCGGGAAGCTTACGGTCCCGTGCGGGTGGGTACTCGTGCTCTAGACGAGAACGAGTTGCCCATCCTGGAACAAACGGCGGATCGGTTTGTGGAGGTCTATCCGCTGGGCCACGAGATCCTAAGCCACCGGCGGCCAGGTAAGGCGATACTCTATCCTCTACCCCTCAATGCTGTACCCGCTGCTGGAAATCCTGACATCCTGTCTTCTTCTGAGGAATCCGCAGATGGTCCTCCGTTGGTGCGGAAGAAGAGGGCTGCCGGCGGGAAAGGGAAGGAGAAGGTGGCCTCCACAGCTGATCCGGTGCTTCTATCTGACACCGAGTCAGATAGTGAAGAGGTGGCGGGGAACCCCGGTGGTGAGAAGACCACTGCTCCGGAGGCTACGACTGTTACCTCCGGAGAACCAACGACGACGACGGTGACCGGCATCAAGAGACCGGCTCCATCGGGCTCGTCCCCGCCCGTCCGTACGTTCAGGCTCAAGAAAACCCGTAAGTACAAACATCCTTATCTTTGTAGATTTATCACTTTATAAATTTATTGAAACACTTATCTTCTTGTGTAGGCGTGGATGTTGACGCATTCCAGGGTGGAGCGCAGAGGAGTACCCCTCCGCCGATGACGGTAGGCTCGGTCAGCCTACCTGAGGCGACGACCCAGGCGCCTGCGCCTGCTTCCGCTGGATCAGTTGCTCACTCCCTTGAGCCGACTGTTCCAGCTGAGATGACGTCACCGCCGGTGGTAAGTGCGATTTTTACAGCATCTTTCACCGAGCCGGCGGTTACGATTGCTGCGGATTCTGCGGCGGCGACCGCGGCGGCGACCACGGCGGCCGCTACTATGCCTCCGCCACCGGCAACGACGGCCGGCCCATCAGGTACGCGCAGGGCTTCTCGCCAATCTTTGTCACCTTCCCATCTGCCCGACCTTTTGGATGGATTTCCCTTAGGTTCAGGCGATGGGTTCGGTGGCTATCGGCCTGTGATCGACCCTACAGGTGCGTAGGGTTCTTTTGGCCTTTATATTTTCCTTCATCTTTTCCTAACTGCTTTGTTTCTTTTGCAGTGTCGGATTCCAATGAAGTGTATGTTCCGCGATGGAACATCCGCCGAGGAACAACCCTTCGTACCCCTGTGGAGTGTGTGGAATGGGCTCGCCACGCTGCTCCCCATGGTGCGTTGGGGGAAGCCATGGCTAGCTACCAGGAGGGTAGGCTAACCAATGAGCTTCGGGTTCTCCAGGCCCGGATGCAGCCGCGCGTCGAGCTGCTTTGTCGTGAAAACGACAAGTTGAAAGCAGCTCGCGCCAAGGAAGTATCTCAAGCGCGGGCTCTTCGGGAGGAGAACCAACAGTTGGCCGCAGCTGCTGCGGAGAAGGAGAAGGCCTTCAAGGCCCTCGAGGTTGAGGTTCAAGCGCGACTCGAGGCCCGCTCCAAGGCTGCCCAAGCTGTTAACGAACAGCTTCGGCTGGCTAAGGAGATTGCGAGGAACGCAACCGAGAGGGCCACCAAGGCTGAAGCCGTTGCTGAGCCTTTACGCGTGGAGAACGAGGAGCTCAAGGCCAAATTAGAGGCTCTCCAACGTGCTCATAATGCCTTGGCGATGGAAGATGCCAAGAAGCTCCAAGAGATCCTGGACCAGAGGGGCGTGCTTGACCACACCGAGCGGAAGCTTAAGGGCGTTGAAGAGGCTGCTGCAAAGGAAGTGCTACTTGCCAACCTTAACAAAAGCGAAGCCGAACGCGCCCGCACCCAAGCTCAAGCCGCCCTCCAAGAAGCTCTGGTTGCCAAGGAATGGCTTCTTCGAGAAGCGTTGTCTCAGGTATGTTTAGCTTTACGTCTTCACGCTTTCCTTTGTACATAGAAAAGGTGTTTTGACACTTGTATATTCTTTGTAGGTTGTGCATCGGGTCTTCTCAGAGACTACTTACGATGATGCCATGAGCGCAGCCCTCAACGCTTCTCATGAGGATGGGGAAAAGGCCGGCTTCCTGCTTGGTCTAGGGTTCGTTGAGAAAGGCGTCCCGCCTTCCAACTTCCCTTTGTTCGATGTGGACACCGAAGCTGCATATGACCAAGCGGTGAACCAATATGCCGCCTTCCCGCATCCGGTGGTGGAGAAGGTGAAGGAAGTCGCTGCTGCTGATGATGGACTTGTTATCCTCAAGGCTTTCCTTGAACCGCCACGCTCTACTGATGGGGCGGGTCCAAGTGGAAGTGGTCCTGAAGCTTGATTCTGAAGATCCCTTCCCGCTGCTAGGATAGACTAGATTTTGTTTTGTAGGCGGGTAGTTACCCGGCCATTCTTGTAATATATCTTTTGTGAATTACAAATCTTTTTGTGGATAAGACTGTTATTTCCTTTGGGTTCATTGCTTTATAAACCTTATATGACTTGCATACTTAGTTTAAATTAGCGATTTCCCAAGTGTTTAGAATTAGTTAAGCTTGAATGTGGTTGACAGTAGGTTGAAGTTTTGCTTCCCCCTTTGTGAGTGTGCGGATAGGACCGGCACTTGCACTTGGTAGGATGGCTAAACTCTTCCCCTTTAACTGTCCTGCGTGAAGGTTTTGTCATTTTCTGGGTTTATGCGGGTTTTGCCGCCTTCCCCACGCAACGATTCTTCACTTGATGCGGTGAATACCGGCATTAGTGTTCGAATCGACCGTTCAACGCGTGGTTGTTAATAGGTTAGTGTTCAGCTTCCTCTACCAGGATTCATGCGGATATACCGGCACTTTCACATAGTGGGATGGCTGAACCTTTCCCCTTTAACTGACCTGCGTGAAGGTTCTGTCGTTTTTTGGGTTTATGCGGGTTTTGCCGCCTTCCCCACGCAATGACTCTTCTTGATGCGATGACTACCGACATTAGTGTTCGAATCGACCGTTCAACGCGTGGTTGTTAATAGGTTAGTGTTCAGCTTCCTCTACCAGGATTCATGCGGATATACCGGCACTTTCACATAGTGGGATGGCTGAACCTTTCCCCTTTAACTGACCTGCGTGAAGGTTTGATGCTTTTGGGTTTGTGCGGGTTTTGCCGCCTTCCCTGCGCAACGATTCTTCACTTGATGCGGCGGATACCGGCATCTCCATGTGCAAAGTTCATAAAATATAAATGTAAAATCATCAGCTTCAATTTGAAGGAGAATCGTTTCCATTAGAAGTGGCTCTAGGCCTTTTCTTTACAAATTTGGAATTGATCTACATACAAACTGTGTAATTGAGCTCCCATTAGGCGTGGCTTGGATGGGAGCACCATCGAGCCGACATGTATCTTGTTCGGGATCTCGTTGTTTACGCAGTATGTAGTCTCCGTTGAAGCTGCGATTTTTATTCGTGCGTTTCCCCAGCTGGGGTTCACGCATCAGCCTGCTCGACGCTCACTTCGCCACAAGGTGCGCGAGTGTCCCATCCTTGACAAATGCTTCGACCAAGTCCTTTTGTTGTGGCCTTTGGTTTTGTGAAAATCACAATACTTTCTCCGATCAGCGTTGTGGCGATGCCGGATAAACGGAGCCTTTGGCCACAGGAGCTCCTCCGTGGCGAATATCTCGGTCACACTCTTTGTGAGTGGCGTCCACCTGGAGTTCTTCTCCGGTTTCACGTTATCTTTTCCGCCCAACCGATGTTGGAAACCGGACGGGGTGTCAAAGTTTACCCTTGACTGCCAAATGCCCAGCTTCCGCTTTTTGTTTAATCGGGCGGTAAGGACGTTGTTTTCCCTCGTCTTCTGGGTGTAGAGGTTCGTGCTCTGTGGAAGATCTCTACCCAGTTGCCTCTCGGTTTCCGCAAAGCGTTTAGCTGCGGTCATGATGGCATCCCATGTGGATGGCATGCCATCTTTGCCCGTCAGGGTGCGGATGAGTTCCGGGTCGTTTGCGCCCTGGATGAAAGCGGCGCGAACGAGATCTTCGCTAACGTTGCCCAGGCTTAGCTTCTTCGAGTTGAAGCGAGTGATGAAGTCAGGCAAAGATTCTTCCTCCTCTCGGACGCACTTGAGGATTGTCCACTGCTCCTCAGTGTACTTTCTTTGCTGACTAAAGTGTTGGCTGAACTTCTGTTGGAAGTCTGCCCAATCGTAGATGTGGTGGACCGGCAGACGGTCGAACCACGCTCTAGCTGCCCCGACCAGCGTCATTTGGAACATATAACACCACGTGGGTTCCGTCCAGTTACTGACGGTCGCCCCCCGCGATGAATCTGTTCAAGTGATCGTCAGGGTCAGAAATACCATCGTACGTGCCTATGTTGGACATTTGTTTGGCACTTTTTGGGGCGATTGCTTCCGCAATGTCCCTTGCGAATTTGGACGTTCCCGCCCTTGCCGCAGTTGGCGTGAATGTTTTGGAGAAGTCCCGTGGGCTGTTGCCCACGTTTATTGGACTGAATGCTTCTCCAAAACGCCTTCTCGGTTGGGAATCCGTTTCTTTACGCTTCCCTTTCGCCCTATGACGAGGGTTCGCGTCTTCCTCGGATTCCTCCGAATCATCGTCGTATTCGAATTCTTCCACTTGTTGGAGTGAACGTAAACGTTCATCCAACTCAGCTTGGAACTCTTTTTGACGTGCTTCGGCCCACACTTTAACCTCATCGAGTGTTTGGCAGGGGAGCCTCGTCTGTTGATTTTCTAACTGGGTATCGGTGAATCCCAGTGTCTGATTATTTACTTCACTTGCCCCGGCTTGGGTAGCTGGGGTAGTGTTCGTAAAGTTTGTGTACTCGGTATTCCCCCTTATAGCTGGGGTCATAATTACCGGAGTCTCTTGGTTACTCGGTTTTGGGACCGGAGTATCCTTAACCATCTTTCCAGAAGTTTTGAAAAACAGGAGAAAAATAAAGTTCTAGCTTTATGCACGGATGGCGCCAATGAAGAAACACCAGTCGAACCCCGACAGATTACGAGTAACCTGAGGGTTAGATCGACGTTTCCCACGAGGGGTTAATTCCGGCAAGATGGTTCTTCCGATAACCTGCAAAACAGACACCGTGAGCTCGTCACTAAGAAAGGGGGGGGGGGTTTCTCCTTGTGACCACCCTCCGGCGTGAGAATCAGTCTATATTACTCTTTGAATATAAAAGTATATTATTAATACTAGAGCAGTTATCAGGTAAATTATACAAGATATTAGATGATGAAATGATAATACCATTTGATGTCTTTTATAGCCGAAGGTGGGTTTCCAAGGAGGTTTAGCCGGCCTACTACTCTGCCAACTGTGGCCTACACACGTGCTCTGCTGGTAATTGGTGGATAGGCAGCGGCTGACAGTGACCAGGCGTGCTGTTCACTTTTCCTTTTTCACCAACTACAGGCTAGGCACGTGGTATGGCAGGAGTTGGTGAGCAGGCGGCGGCTATTGGTCACAGTGCTGTGGCGTGTTGTCTGCCATGCTGCTGTCAGTGAGCTGTCGTATCGTTGGTCAGATCTTTTGTCCATACCTCGTCAGGTATCACACAAAAGATCCTCCATTATTATACGGACTGGCTCATTTAGGCGGGAGTTTTCCCCCTCCCGCCTTTATGCGGGAATGTTCCCGGCTTTGCTCATTCCTTCTTCAGGTGACTACTGAATTATTACGAGTTTGAGCCTTATGCGTGTAGCCATGCTGCGCGGGTGGCCAGTCCCTAATGGCGGGTATCCGCACCTGCGGGAACAGGCGGATACTTGGAAACCATAGGGAGGCGTTTCCTGCGGGACCAGCTTGCGTACCGCATGTGAGGTCGTCACAACTCTGAGCGTGGTGGGTCCTGCGGGTTTGGTAGGTCGCGGCGCAGACGTCCCTATGGTGAAGTCTGCGGGTTCAACTGCGCAGACGTCCGTTTAAGGAGTCTTGCGTGTTCAACTGCGCAGACGTCTCCTTTTAAGGAAGTCTCGCGGGTCCTAACCACCTCTGCTGGGACCTACCTCTTCAAACATGAATATTACATCTCGGCCCTCCAAACATGAATATTACATTTTGTCGGTACCCATTTGCACCACCTCATGACATAATTATTTCTAACATCTTTATTTTTTATTAACATCTTCTTAACCGAGCTCACCGAAAACTCTCTATCTTTATCTCCCAACCATTCCCATGAGTCCATACCTTCCTTCCAACTTGCAGCATTCATCAATTTAAAAATCTTCTCCCACTCTTCCATTTCTTGAGCAGAACTAGGATTCCTATGCCAATCCCAAGCCCACCCTAAACTGCCTCCGTTCCTCCAAAACTGGTCATTTACTTTACACCTTTTGTTTTTTTCAAGCTTAAACAAATGAGGGCAAGCCTCTTTTAAACTTGTAGATCCCACCCAATTATCACTCCAAAAATTCACACACTGTCCATCTCCTAGCCTACCTTTTATAAGGTCCACCATCTTGCTCCCCCCAAAAACCAAATTATTCACAACCTTAGCTATATTAATCCAAACTCCAGAATTTCCTTTCCTAGGGGGTATGCGTTGAAAAGGTTTATTTAAGTATCTTAATATTTTATAAAATGGAATGTTATATAATAATTATTCAGTTTGCATATTAATAAATTTGGTTTTGAGTAAACTGTCATTTTCGTCCTTGTGGTTTGGCAAATAATACGAATTTAGTCCAAAAAATTTATTTTTTGCATATGGACCCTCCACGTTTCTCAATTCTTGCCAATTACATCCAAATCACTAACCTCGTTAAATTTAATCGTTAAGTCAGGGGTAGACATGTCTTTTCAGTGTTTCTTTATTATATGAGTAAAGTGCCAAAATCTTCCCTGAGGTTTGGTCATATTTGCGAATTTCGTCCAAATATATTTTTTTTTCAAGTAAAGTGTCATTTAACATTAACTCATGGGTGTTACTGTCTTTTTACATATTTGTTTACATTGTTATTATTATTACGCTGAGCTAAACCCCTTATATGACTAAAAATAAAGAAGAATAAACAAACGGATAACATATTAGATTCAAACATTGGAATCGTGAAATGTTATATATGTTAGGGATGGGCAATACCAAGATTTTGAGTTTTTGGGACCTGTACGGTACCGGTATTTCCCGAATTTTACCTCAAATACCGGTACTGTCCCGGTACCGGTACCATACCAGTACTGAACCGAACATTTCGGTACCGGTACCGGTACCAAACATTTGCAATTTTCGGGATACTGGTACCGAGCTGATCCCTAATATATGTCATCAAACAAACATGTAAAAGGACAGTAACACTCATAAGTTAATGTTGAATTTAGACCGAGTTAACAATTTGGACGAAATTGACAAACAATTAGGAAAAATCGAGGGTCTACTTGCGAAAAAAAATATTTTTGGACGAAATTCGCAAATATGACCAAACATCAGGGACGATTTTGGCACTTTACTCGTATAATAAAGAAATAGTGAAAAGACATTTCTACCCTGACTTAACGATTAAATTTAACGAGGTTAGTGATTTGGATGTAATTGGCAAGAATTGAGAAACGTGGAGGGTCCATATGCAAAAAATAAACTTTTTGGACTAAATTCGCATTATTTACCAAACCACAAGGACGAAAATGGCACTTTACTCTTTAGTTTTTAATCCATTTGGCATGAGTTGGATATCCATGTGGATCGTCTAAATGAACATGTGAGTTATAAAAAATTAGAAAAAAAAAACCAAAACTAAGTGTCAGTTTGTATGAGGTAATGGATTAATGAGGGAATGCAATAGACGAAGGAATTCAATGGACAATCGAATAAAATAGATCATTACCATTTCATTGTTCTGTTTGGTTAACCTGTGAAAATAGAATAAATAACTACTTCATGTTCATTTGTTAAGATCAAAAAGACCACAGGAATGAAATTACAATTGAGGAAAATATCATCATCTAAAAATTAAAAAAAAATTATTAAAATTAAGAATGGTAATAGCATTGGTGGTGGCAATGTCAATAGTGGTGGCGACAACGGTGATGATGGTGGCAGTGGTGGTTGAAACGGTGGCGGTGGTGATGGTCAGTTGGTGGTAGTGGCGGTGGTCACGTGATGGTGGTGGTGCGGTGGTCAATGGTGACAGCGAGGGTGGTGGTCAGATGGTGGTGTAGAAAAAGTATGGTGAAAAAGGAAATGAAATGAAAAAAAAAAGAAAAAAATAAAGGGGGGAATGAATGGTTAAGAGAGAATGGATTCTCTGAAGTAACTGTTGATTTTATGTTGTTGAATAACCAAACATTTTTTTTTTCATTCCTTTTTATGATCCATTTCACTTCGCATGTCATTTTTTTATACCAAATACTACCTGAATGTGTTATATTTACATGCTATAATAAAATGTTTAGTTACCAAATGGAAAACCAGAGGGCTTTGTAGCTTACTTAACATTATCAAAGTTAATTTGTATCAAAGGTATCGCTCTACATATGATCGAATAGAAGGATTTTTACTTATGATGGACATCAATTTAGGTATAAGAATAGATTTAAAGGGTGTGCGAATTACTTATTTTATAAAGAAAAAAAATTGAAAACTTAAGAAAGCACATAGTTACAAAAATGACTCTAAGTCTAAAGTGCCTAATTATATAATAGAGGTTTGTTTTATGGGCTAACAAGATACCTCTAGTTAAAGCATCACGTCAACGCCACATGAGTAGGATTCTGTTAACTAACCTATCATTTTTTTTAACAATTAAATATTTGCATATTATGAGGTTTGAACACTTGACCTTATATTTAACACACTATCTTTATCACCTCATCAAAATGAGAATAACAACTAACTAATCATTTAACTATGTGTTATGAGCTAACTAAAGATTAATTAAAAAAAACAAAAAAAAAAAGTTTGATTGGTACCACCCCATTATGTGGGTGTTTGGGTGAGCTTTTAGATTTGCTTATTTGCTTATTGTTTTTTGAAAAACAAAAGCCATTTTTGAAAAACTCCATTTTAAAGCTTTTAAAGAAGATTTACCAAACAAATTTTAATTTTTAACAAACAAATAGCAAATAAGCAAGTTTTAAAACTTTACCCAAACCCTCCCTATGTGCTATAGGCTAACTAAAGATCGAATAGAAAGAAAAAAAAAGTTGATTGGTGTCGTGTGAGTGGACCCCACTTGATTTGGTATTCAAGTGTACAATTGAATTTCTTTCATCATAACTAGTCCCGTCTTTTCCTTGCATATGTACTTTCCTCGCATCCATATCTAAAACAGCCTCAAAAGAATGCATAGACCATAGTTTAGATTTATAAACTTAATTACTTAGTGGACAAAACATAAAATTGTGAACCTCCTACAGTTAAGATACAAGAGTGTTAATGCTCGCAAAATACAATATAAGGTTACGTTTCACATACGGACGAGATTAATATTGAATACAGATAAACTTGTGTTTTAAGTACTTTCTTATACATAATTAGTGTATTGTTTTCATTTATATCCTATTATTCCTAAATTTAAGAACCAAGCGTATTCAAAGACTTTATTAAAAGGTTAAGGATGCTTGCAAATAATGATATTACATGGTAGGCGACGCGAAAGGGCAATGTTAGTGGTCTAGTTGTATTTGTAATATACAAGTGTGATAATTTTTTTTAATAGTTTGGCCAATAAGATATAAAACTAGTTATTGTATAGAACATAGAAAAAATTACAAGCCTTGATATGATCTTTAAAATTGAAATGTTTTTCTACTATGCACATATAGTGACCATTAACATGTTCGCCAGTTAAAAACTAGATATTATCGTTTACTGTATACACAGAAATAATGGTTTCTAATAGTGTAGTTAAAACACTTTGTTTTCCTAAATCATTATATATATAGTTAATTACGCAGATAGTCTTTATGGTTTACTCAAAATGATGCCTTTAGGTACTACAATTTTCGGATAACAGGTGCAGGTTATATACTTTCAATAACGCTTCAGGGTACTTATGCCAGCTGACGTTAAATTTCTGTTAAATTTAGGTAAAATGACAGGTTTACCCTTTAACAACCGCATGAACCATATATGTAAATACTTATATTGGGGCTGTTTATATAATAAATAAATGAAACAGTTTAATCAGAGGAATCGGGCAATATTCAACTCATTAGCTAGGGACTTTAACTAAAAAAATGTATAAAGGAGACTTTTTACATGTTATAATATCATCATGAACCATTCTTACTTGAATATGATATCACAAAGTTTTCCTATAATTTAGGATTCAAGGATGAGGGAAATTCACTGTAACAAACACACATGCATATGCATGTATCAAAAGATCAAAAACAATTAGCACTGATTTACAGAAAAACGACATCAGATCACCAAAAATTATATAAACCCTAGTTGAAAAATCATTAGCTAGAAACAATAGTGAAACACTGTCCCCCCTCACCTATAATCGCCACAGGTTCCATCATATATTGATATACACCCAGTGGCGGACCCAGGATTTTTTGACAACGGGGTCCCGTTATTTTCGGCGTTCAAATTTTTGGGTCGGTCGTTGTTTGGGTCGGGTCAGGTCAGGTCGGGTCGAGTGGAGAAACATAATAGAAAACAATATCATTATAATAAAACCAACACAATAGGATGTCATTCAAAACGATAAGAGAAAACATTACAATCATGATATGAACAAGTTACATGCTTCCATCTGCAAAATCAAAGCTTTGCCATTACGAAATAGAAAGTAAATAAATACAGGCTCCAAATATTCCTTTTGCTACTAATTTAACATGACTAAACCCATTTTAGATATTTACCGCGTTTCTCACAAAATTCCTCATACTCGTAAATAGCTAGACCATCTAAGTTATGCTTAATTAACTTATTATGTTACAACTCTATTCAACAAGAGTCTAGTGGTCAAAGCCAGTTTCGACCTGAACAAAATTAAAATTTTGAAAAAAGAATCGTTTTGACCCGAGCCAAATTGAAACACTCTTAAATGAACCGTTTTTGCACGATCTAAACCGTGCTACTCTCCTCAAACCCTAACTCCATAGCATGGCTCTTCTCTAAATCTATAATATATATATATATATATATATATATATATATATATAACAATACCCCATCTTCAAACCCTTTCCCCATTCTTTTCAATGATTCTTGAATAACTAACCTTAAAATTAAGTTTTTGACATAACAAAGTCGTAATCTAACAATAATATACAACATACAGTTACTAATCTAAGTAAATAATTGCATAAAATCAATCAATTGGATATCTTTATTTTATGGAGTAAGTGTTTAAAATTACCTGAAAGTTGTGGCAAAATCAGAAAGCAATGAAGACAGAGGAGCGCTAAAGGGATGGATGGTGGCTGAGAAGGGCCGCGGCGGCAGGTGGTGGGTTGGTGGCGGTCTTGCGGAGGCTTGAGCAGTGTTGAGGAGTTGAGGTTGAGCAACAACGTTCAGATCTGTTCTGGTTCTGGTTGATGTTATAAACTTAAAAAACCCTAATTATTATATTGACTATTTGACTAAAAAAGAAAATAGCAAAAACATAGAAAAAACGGATTGTGGATGAGACTCGAACCTGGGACATTCCACACCCAAAACAAGGATCTTTCCCAGCAGAGCAGATCTGTAACATTGTTATGGGGTCCAAGTGATAATTTATATGGGGTCCTTCAAAAATTTTCTATATCGCTTCTAAATAAATTTTAAGAAACATTGGTGTCCCGGGACCCCGACGGTTACTATGTAGGTCCGCCCCTGTATACACCCACGCCTGGCACCACCATCCAAATTTCCCACCTCAATGGCGAAGCTGACATAGACGAAGCTTCCATGCCATAAATTCAAATTATCAAGATCTCATATATATATATATATATATATATATATATATATATATATATATATATATATATATATATGATCAGGATCATGTGAGAACTTTTTGAGAATTGAGAACTATGAGAACCATTTTGGATCACAAAAAAACCCAAAAATAAAAAAAATCATAAAACAAAAAAAACACAAAAATAAAAAAACCAAAGTTCTTATTTATCATCCCGGTTTCTAAAAAAAAAATTCTCGGTTTAGCTAAATTATACATATACATATATGTATAATATGTACATATATGTACATACATGTTTTTTTCCTATACACATATGTATAATATAAGGTAAATGATAATGTACATATGTGTACATTACATTACTAGAGATTAAATGAAAGTATACATATGTGTATAGGTATAATACGAATTAAAAAAAAATCGGTTTTTTTATTATACATATATGTATAATATATACACACATGTTTTTTCCTATACACATATGTATAATTTAAGGTAAATGATAATGTACATATGTGTATATTACGTAACTAGAGATTAAATGAAAGTATACATATGTGTATAGGTATAATACGAATTAAAAAGAAAAAAAAATTTGTTTTTTTAATGAAACCGGAATGAAATATAAGAATTTTGGTTTTTTTACTTTTTTAAAATTTTCAGTTTTGTTTGTTTTATTATTTTTTTAATATTTTTAGAGGGTTTTTTTAGTTGTC
Source organism: Bidens hawaiensis (assembly GCF_021521415.1). NCBI lineage: Eukaryota > Viridiplantae > Streptophyta > Magnoliopsida > Asterales > Asteraceae > Bidens > Bidens hawaiensis. The sequence continues at coordinate 28,132 of NW_027494005.1, forward strand.
CAAAATGGTTCTCAAAGTTCTCAATTTGCCAATGGTTCTCTTAGGATCCTTGCCCTATATATATATATATATATATATATATATATATATGGGAGATTTCAAATGAGAACCCCTTTGAGTTTTAAGAACTCGAAAGAACTCAGTGTAACGATTTTTTTTTACACATGCGTAATATATGTAAGTTACATACACGTAAAAAAATTACAAAATTTTTTACGCACCGAGCCGACTTTTTACACATGTGTAACGGACGTAAAATTTAGTGTAACCACTTACATCTTTATTCTCTCTCATACTTTGACTTTTTGCCAGATTTAATCTCAACCACATATTTCAATCCACAGAGGCCTAGAATGAAGTTCTTAAGTTGTTACAACTCAACATGGTTCTCAAAAAATCCATCCCCTATATATATATATGAAGGCTCTTGCGTCGACGGCTGGTGGTATCGATCTGTGGTTGCATTCAAAATATGATTTACTACATAATGATCCATCTGGTTATAATAAAATGGTATTTTGGTCAAGTACGCTACTAAAGTTAACTTAAACTTTAACGTCTATTAGTCTTAGTACCTCAAACTGTTATAAAATTGAAGCCACATAACCTGAACATGTTACTCAAATAAATTAAATGTGCTAATTTAGGTAAACCATAGGGTATCTGTGTAATCAACTCTGTATTTATTATATATTAATATGATAGTTTTGATTTAATTAATCTATGCCACACTATTTATATATGTTACCCCACAAATTTTTTAGTTATACAATTAACTCCATAACTTTTATCACATATAATAACCCACTTTCATTAACTACATAATTAACCCCACAATTTTTTAATATGCTAACACTTATTTCTGTTAAGTTACACAAACAACTCACAAGCTTTTAATATGATTACCCAAATTTGTAATATGATATCGAAGCCACACCGATTGAAGTTATGCCGCATTGCCACCACTACGTATGGTTTTTTTCACTCTACATATGCATGTCGTCACCACAACAAGCGGAGACAAGTAACTAGTTATATATTAGTATAGGTACGTTGGTTTCTATTTTATATTAAGATTAATTTGAATATTTAGCTTATTTATTTATTTATTTATTTATTTATTGTCATCTCAAAGAAAAAAAAAGCCACCACGTTTATGTGAAGTCATTATGAAAGCTATTTTACAGGATATCATATTACTAAAGTGCATGCACCTAACTCTAGTTTTTAATTGCATGTTCAATAAAAAACAAGTTTTCATATTAAAACATTTAAGAACTAAGGTACTAATTAATTTATATCATTACCCCAACTTTGTATAGGAAAAAAATCTACCAAAATGGATAAGTTGATTAAAACCTTATTGAAATAGGAGGATCCAAAATAACATTCAAAACTAAACAGTTTACTTACGTGGGTCCATGAATACAGCCTATAGAATCAATATGCGTTTGAAAGGTTGACTAAATTTTTGCGTGCGGCCGACTAAGGTTTAGCTAGCCCCACCTTTTAACCGTCGGCTAAGGCTTAGCCTATGCTTCTAGACACTAACTAAGGCTTTTCAGTTTCTATGTATATTATTTTGATTGTTTGTTTTCATGGACCTCATTGTAAATTTGTAATTTTAGTGGTCGCTATGATTTGGCCGCTGTTTTACAAGTCAATGTCTATTTTGTTAAAATAACTTGGTTAACTTGTATATTTTGATGATTTTCTCTTTTATACATCTAAAACAAATAAAATGTAGATTTAAACTTGTACTAGGTTCTAAAGAAGAGCAAAATATCACAAGTTGCTTATCATATTTGCAACATATATCAACAACTGGATATTAAGTAAGCAAGTTCCATATATAACATTGATTAGATTGTATGTTTCTTCCCTTTAGATGACACAAAAAACTAAGACAATTTGTTACAAAAGAACTTTGAAATCTATAGCATAAAAAGGAATAAAACAGTGCAGGAAATCAAAGTAGTTGTGACATTTGTTGGTCAAAAGCAAAGAAGGAATTTGATGGGGTCCAAGGCCATATGCCTATGCTTGCAGTCGCCCCCACTTCATGTGATGATCAAATGCACCAAATTATATGCATTGGTAGCCTGTAACAAGTTGACCATCCTTTTAATTTTAGTACACCGATTGTACCACCGCCCCCACTTCATGTGATGATCAAATGCACCAAATTATATGCATTGGTAGCCTGTAACAAGTTGACCATCCTTTTAATTTTAGTACACCGATTGTATGGTGGTACATGCTTTTAGCCCAAAAAGAATAAACACAGAACACACACGTATATATGTCTATACCACATGTATTGATCATACTTGTTGGGTTCGTAGGCCTTGTTGGCCCGGTTTATTATATGAAGTCAAAAGAGGAGACGGGTGTGGGCGGTCGGGCCCAAGCCCGGCCCGGTTTAGATTTCTTGCATAATAATTTACTAACCCTAGTTCAGTCTCTATATAAACAACATTATGTACTTGTAATATTGGTCACTTAATAAAGATATACCTAGTTGCCACCCGTGGACGTAGGTCAGTTTAGACCGAACCACGTTAAATCCTCGTGTTCGTTTATTGCTTTCGTGTCGTGTTCGGTTTCGTGTGTGCGTTTAATCCTAACAAGTGGTATCTAGAGCTTAGGTTCTGATCACGCGAAGAACACGTTGAACCAGCCGAGTCGCCGCCAAATCATCCAGCCGCCGCCACCCTACTGCGCTAGGGTTCCGCCGCTGCTACGGTTTTCCGATTGTCGTTAGGGTATACGCCGCCGCCGCCACCCTACTGCGCTAGGGTTCCTCCGCCGCCGTCGCCGTACGACTCTCGCCGCTACAACAGCCGTTGTCGCGCTCGTTGTAGTTGGGGTTTTTTTTTTGTTGCGCCAAAGAAAGAAAACCCACAGCCGATTCAATTTGCAATCTTAAACCAAAAAGTCAAACCCCACCTTTTGCAATTAATTGATCAAATATTATACTACAGACATCAAAATCGAGGAGTAGACGATTTTTTTTTTGTTGTAATCTATATTAGTTCAAGGTTGCTATTTGGGATGGTTTGCTAAGAAACAAAAATAATATATTGGTTTTATATATTTTTTGTTTGGAGATCATATCTTGTAAAAGGCGCAGAACGAGCCAATCAAGATCCTATTTTTTGTTGAAGAACAGTTGAAGTCGTTTAAAGAAACGGAGAACCAGTGCCAACCGCGTTTGTCAGGTTTATCGTTTCAGTTTAAAGTTTCGGTTTCTGATTTACAGTTCGTATTTCCGTTGCGTATAAATAGGTTGATTTTTTAACAGAGTTCAGTAGAACAATCGTTAAGTTCAGGCTCGTGTTGCTGTGTCTGTCTCTGTTTTATCCAGTTTTTCGTTTTAGTCATTGCCATGGCAGAAGACGGAAAGGTTTCGATACAGAAGTTTGACGGACAGAAGTTCGGTTGGTGGAAGATGCAGATTGAGGCACTACTTTGTCAGAAAGACTTGGATGTAGTGTTCGAGGATGAAAAACCAGAAAAGTTGTCAGAAGCAGATTGGAAGAAGTTAGACAAGAAAGCTAGGGCTTGTATTACATTGTCGTTGTCGGAAGATGTGGCGTTTAACGTCATGAAAGAAACCACAGCCCGTGGTATGATGGACGCACTATCCAACATGTATGAGAAGCCTTCGGCAGCGAATAAGGTCTATCTTATCAGAGAGCTAGTGACAACTCGAATGAAAGAGGGTGGGTCAGTTACAACTCATATCAATAATCTTAATTCGATCTTGTCCCGCTTAGTGTCAGTTGACATTAAGTTTGATGATGAAGTTCAAGGCCTCTTGTTATTATCCTCTTTGCCCGACAGTTGGTCGCAAACAGTGACTGCAGTTTGTAGTTCGTCTACAAATATTACTTTCGATGGGATTCGAGATCTGATTCTGGGAGAAGATTCAAGACGCAGAAGTTCAGGTGAATCATCAGGCAATATGCTAGTCACAGAAGGTAGAGGTAGGGGAAAACAGCGAGGCAGTGGGAGCAGGACGAGGAGTCAGTCTAAGACTCGTAAGGATATTGAATGTTGGGGTTGTAAAGAGAAAGGACACTTCAGGAATCAGTGTCCGAATGGTAAGAAAGAGGTGAACGTTACAGAAGACGACACAGATGACGGGGTCAGTAGTGATGAGGCTTTGGTTTGTAGTGTTGAGAGTAGCGTTGATGCTTGGGTGATGGATTCTGGTGCATCGTTTCATGCCACTCACTGTAGTGAAACGATGAAGAATCTTAAAATTGGGGATTTTGGAAAGGTTCGACTAGCAAATGATGATATTTTAGAGGTTACGGGTATGGGAGACGTTGATTTGATAACTTCAGCCGGTACTTCTTGGACTTTGAAAGACGTGAGGGTTATTCCAAGTTTGAAGAAACGTTTGATTTCAGTTGGGCAGTTGGATGACCAAGGGCACGATGTTAAGTTCGGGAATGGGCAGTGGAAAGTAGTCAAAGGGAATCTCGTTGTTGCTCGTGGAAAGAAAATGGGTTCATTGTATATGGTCGGCATGTCACCGAAAGGAGTGGATCCAGTTTTGGTGAAAGACAAAGTCCGGTTCACAGAATCTCGTGGGCAGAAGAAGGTTCGTTTTGCAAGTAACAAACCCAGAGCCAAAGTGAAGATTCAGGATGAACGAGCTAGGAAGGTTAAATCAGTTGGGGGACATCGTGACAGTGGGAGCACAGGTCGTGTTTCAGTTACAGTTCCAGGTCGACAGTGGATTAAGAAAACCAGTATTCCAGTTGTAAAAGTCTCTCCAATGAATTACTTGCTGAATATGGAGAGTGTTTGATCTCAGGTTATCTCAGGATCCGGTAGTTCGTTACAGTGGGAGCCGGTAGGGACAGAGAATGGGTCAGGGGCAGTTTCAGCCGTGACTGACGTGTTGGAGCTCCGGGGAGCTTCAGCGGGCCTTCAGGTTAATTGATGAGAAGGCGGTGGCAACTAGAAGAAGTTTAATGTTCAGATTACAGAAGTACAATCAGGAGTGCAGACGAGAGTACTCAAGGCCTCCGAGTGGGAGATTGTTGGGTTCGTAGGCCTTGTTGGCCTGGTTTATTATATGAAGTCAAAAGAGGAGACAGGTGTGGGCGGTCGGGCCCAAGCCCGGCACGGTTTTTGATTTCTTGCATAATAATTTACTAACCCTAGTTCAGTCTCTATATAAACAACATTATGTACTTGTAATATTGGTCACTCAATAAAGATATACCTAGTTGCCACCCGTGGACGTAGGTCAGTTTAGACCGAACCACGTTAAATCCTCGTGTTCGTTTATTGCTTTCGTGTCGTGTTCGGTTTCGTGTGTGCGTTTAATCCTAACAATATTGTCAATATCAACATCAAAGTTCAATAACTTTATATGTCTGCATTTTGGAACAAAATCAAGAAACACATATTCGTTTTTGCTACCATAGATCAGATATTTTTAACTCATAAATTTTCTCATTTATATATTTTATTAAAAAATAGTGCTTACATCGATACAAAAGCAAATGGGTGATCGATCAAAGTAGATTTTATGTTCAAAATCTGTTGACTTTAAGACAACTTTGATAAATGGCTTGTCAGTTGCAATATAATCCAGTGGTTAAAAATCAGTATATGAAAAAGAAAAAACAAGAGACATGTTACATTTGGGTAAGATGCATAGAGTGGGGCTACACACACGTGTGATAAGTGGTCCTTTTGAGTTCATGCAGAGGAAGTTTTGTTTGGTAGAGCCAAAGTCAACATCACATACAATCATAGAGACATTATTTTAGGGTTCTACCATCATCATCTTCACTTAGGCCACTCAATTCTAATTAATTCTTTTATATTTATATATAAGTTAGGATACTAACCATCAATCATGTGAAGATGGTATCTTATAAGAATGAGTTTATACGTATAACTTAAACAATATTTCATTGATTATACAACCGGCTCAAACAGGTGTTCTTATAGGTTAGATATTTTAGTATAATTGGATTGATATGTCAACCAACGTATATAGTATATCATCATCATCATCATCATCGTACTCAGTATATCCCACCAATAGCAATGTTATGGTAGGGTCTGAGGAGGGTAAGATGTAGACAGCCTTACCTCTATCCCATAGGGATAGAGAGGCTGCTTCCGGTGAGACCCCCGGCTCGATAGTAGTTTTGCATCAAGCCTTGGACATAAGGCACATAGCACTCAATCATCAGGGACACCGGCTGATTGGTGCATGTGCCCTTGTCTTTCGGCTATCAACGCCACCACATGATGCATGATTAACCTTCCGCCACTTTTAACGTTATTTTCACGAGATTAGTAAAATAACGTCAAAATTAGTGCACTTTTACTTTTGCCCATCCGATGGTTCACACATATATACATTATATGCGCGCACCGCAAGCAGGGCGTAACCAACGTATATAGTATAATATGTGCAAACGAGTAACTATAAAATATGTATTTAGACAAAAGTAAGATTGTTTTTGTTTTAATGATAATGGTGTATGTATATAATAATAATATAAAAAAGAGAGAAATGGAGGAGGAAAGTATGGTGAAGTGGTTTGTCCTTACTAGGCAAATCATGCTAACTTTTTTCCCTTCAATAGATGGCCCCGTTGATCACTTTTTTCCTTTTTATATAGAGAATAAATGGATAAAAGAATTTGAGTGGTGAATGGCAAGCGCATAAAAGAGAAAAGTTTGTTCAATAAAAGTCATCATCCTTGCCTTGTGGAATGATAGTGATGTTTTTGTTCTATACCATGTTTGCTTCCTTTCCTTCTTCACACTAGTTCTCTCTCTCCTTTGCCTCTAGATAACATGCAATCTAATCCACATAAAGCGACGGAATATTTACAAGATTTGTACTGTATTATGTCGGAATATATTTGATCGTATACTTTGTTGATTATACATACATATTGGATGAAATTATCTAAAAAGGCTATACCTATGTGGGAAAACGATGTGATATGGGTCGATCGGATTTAATGGCCAGAGAAATTAAGGAGAAGTCTAGAGAAATATAGAGAGATGTAATCGGGGCAATTTTATGGATATCTTTTCATTCAGGAAAGAACATCAGAAAAGGAATTGCAATGACAAATAACTATCTAAGGATGGAACTTAAAATACGGAGTACATGAGGAATATGGCAATCACATGACACGTAAATATCATCCAAAACATAAATGTTGTCACCCCTTCTTAAACTAGATAACACTACCATAGAACCATTTACCATCATTCCCTTTCCATTTTTCAAATTAACTAAATAACCAAAATTTTCAAATGTAGCTAGTGAGATATTCTCAAATCAGGAATACACCTTAGAATTGATTATCTTATGCAAAAGGATATAGATTACTTAGTAGAAAAGATTTCAAAATCATCACAATTAAACCTTTGGTGATTAAACGTAGGGTTTGCTCCTTTCCTCTAGCCTCACCTCCCCCATTCACATTTTTCTTTTTCTTATCAATCAATAGATCTCTTTACTTGTATGACTTAGATGTCTTGTATTTATCGAAAAAGTGATTCGATTGATGGGATTTTGCCCTATTCAAATCAAACTTGACACCATTCTCCAACTTCAAAGTAATTCCAAGACCTCAATTTTGCATGGTCTATCATCAGCTCATCAGCAAGTTGGACTGCACCAAAATTATTTACCTTCAATTCCTTGAAAAACTCTTTATTAGGACTCATATGATAAGAACATCTATAATCCATTTATGTTTACCTCCTTTGTTTGAAACCACCAAAACATAAGCATTCTCATACACCTCATGAGAATCATCTCTTGATTGACTACCATGATGTTTTAATTTATATTCCAATCCACCTTCTTCATACTTCTTTAAGGAGAATCCCAATATAGATGTTATTTGGAATTGTAGATATAGCACCTCCTTTTAAACTATATATGATTTGGATCGAGCAAGCACTTTTGATTTAAGATTTCTTTGTTATACCCCCCCCCCAGATTCACCAGATTCATCATTTACATTTGATTTTTCTTCAATTATTTCGAATTAACATTTCAAGACGCACCATTCGGGATATTATATGGGCGTAAATGCAGAACACCGGTGTGTTGGTCAGAAATTGGAGAAAATCAAATGTCAGGTCCTGAAATAGTTCAGAATACGATTGATAGAGTTATACAGATGCGGGAACGTTTAAAAGCAGCCAGAGATAGACAGAAAAGTTATGCTGATGTTCGTCGGAGACCATTAGAATTTTGGGAAGGTGGCAAGGTCTTACTAAAGGTATCACCTTGGAAAGGTGTAGTTCGATTTGGCAAGAAAGGAAAGCTGAGTCCTTGTTTTGTTTGACCGTTCAAGGTTCTCGAAATATCGGACTAGTCACCTATCGATTAGAACTACCAGAAGAGATGAAAGAAGTGCACAATGTATTTTACGTGTCAAACCTATGTAAGTGTTTGGCTGATGAATCTCTTAAAATGCCTTTAAAATATGTACAGATAATCGAAAAGCTTAAGTTTGTAGAACAACCAATCCAAATTGAGGATAGCCAAATCAAATTCCTCAAACAGAAAAGATGGAACTCTAGGCGTTGTTCAGGGTATACTTGGGAACTTGAGTCAGAAATGCAGAAGAAGTACCCACACTTATTTCAATAAATCTCGAGGACGAGATTTTTCCAAAGGTGGAGAGGATGTAACATACAGAAAAATTTTGATACAAACTTTGACAATTTTGGAAATTGAAGGACTAGTTAGTCATTTAGCTAAAATAAATATAAGCGTGGTTCGGGGTATACTTGGGAACTTGAGTCAGAAATGCGGAAGAAGTACCCACACTTATTTCAATAAATCTCGAAGACGAGATTTTTCCAAAGGTGGGGAGGATGTAACATACAAAAAAAATTTTGATACAAACTTTGACAATTTTGAAAATTGAATGACTAGTTAGTCATTTAGCTAAAATAAATATAGGAACTCGACACATGGTTGATGACTAATCAGATGATATTGTCACATAGCTGATGACTAATGTATATAAAAATAACATCTTTTAAGTATCAAATAATCTACAAAACTGCATCTTTTATTATATTATCTAGTTCAAATAACTACTTATTATGTTAGTTTCTATTTTCAGATATATTCCAGTCTCAAACGAAGAAACGAGTGAAAACGCGAAGAAAAACAAAGAAAATCAAAGAAATCAGCTTAACACACCCTCATGTTGCAAGCAGCACACCTCCATGTTTAGCCCTGCAAGAAAAGACAAAAAACTGATGAAAAGGACAAAATCTGATGATAGTTTGACACGGGGTCGTGCCATAGGAAGCACACCCCCATGGACACCTTTCAAAAAAGACAAAAATTATATATCTGACACACCAAACACGGGGCCGTGTCTCACCAAGCAACCCCGTGGTGAGTCAGCATGTACAATCTAACAGAACTTTAAATGCACCTGGACAGTTGTGCACGGGGGCGTGCCTCACCAAACAGCCTATAAATAGAAATGCATGTTGCATTGTTTCAAGTGTGTTTGGAGAGGGTTAGGACGAGTTTCTCATTTAAAAACACTCACTATACACTATATTGAAGATCCATTAGAGAGTTTGAAGGCTTGGAGGCTATCATCATCATCCATCACCATTGAAGAAGAAAGATTCATATATATTGGTTAGATTGTTCTAGTTTAATTATGTGTTTATTATCTTAAACTTCTTTGATATTCATTGTCATGCTCATTATGAGCTAAATCTCCATTTACCATCTAAAATCTATGATGAAGCTTTATTCTAATTGATGATCATATTGAATATGTGAGTTAGTTTTTGTGGAGTACATGATTATCTTGCAATTATCCTTTGATGAGATATGTTTTTTCATCATAATTCATTAATTTATTTGATGATTAACACTCATTCATGATTCACTCATGTTATTGGAAACTAGAAATGATAAAAAGAATATCTTGATATTTTACCCAAAACATATTTCCTTGTATTGTACGTAGAAATGATGAGATACAAGCTATAATCAATTTCTCTAGTTTTGGTAATTCTGAAATAAAATTCTTAACACAATTGATAAGGTTATCATGCTAGTTAAAAAAATCATATGTTAAAGAAATGTGTAATTATAGTCTACTTAAATCAACCAAGGGGAGGTTGTGTGAATAAACTATAACCACCCGAAGTTGTTAGAATCAGTATTTGAGAAATCGAAGTCAATCCTAATCTTTATACTTCACTACTTGCTTACTCAAATTGACATTTTCGTGGTAGACATGAAGTTATGCATTTTAATTTCTTCTATGTCACAGGGTAATTCACTTAGAAATGAGGGGTTATTCTATCTTATATTATTAAAGCAAGTTAATCACATATTCATTATAATATTCATCAAGGAATAATGGAGTGGATTCTTGATTTAGATGGTAACCTTTACATACTGACTTTCTCGTCTAAAACTTATCTCCTTGTTCATCTATTAATTATACTTTAAATTAAAAAGAAATAGTTTAAGCCCATCCTAAATGATTATTATCTCCGGTTAATTTAAAACAAAGATTCATTATTAGAAATCATTCGTGTCCACAGATCGATACTTGGTTCTTACCAATAATATTCTACATATACGATAGATACACTTGTCTATTTGTGTGTGGTTTAGTCATAGTAAAAATCATTTTTATAAATCTAAAGCACGATCATGCGTGAAAACCTACCAACATATTTTACCCATCACTCACGCACGACATCAATGACTAATCGAATGGAATGATGCATGACTGATGACAAATCATAGGGAATGACGTGTGTCGCCACATGTCATCAAAGAATAACATGAGTCATCACAAGAATGACACATGTCAAGTTCTAGTAGCACCTCATGCTTATTGATTAAGTTTCCTAACACTATAAATAGAAGACTTTAGAGTTCTTTCAATTCATCCTAGACACCAAACCACTCCCATTCTCTTGAAGTTTGTGCCATACCGACACCACTCCGGAGTTCTGAAGTTTCATACCCCCAACACCCTACGTATAGTCGAAGTGTTACCCATTTTAAGGTAGGAGTTGTTTTTAAGTCATTTCAATATATAGCTTAGATCCTAGCCGAAAGTATAGCTCAAACCTTGGAAAGTTATTATAAATATGTTTAAGTTTTTCATATATAAAGGTTTACAAAAATACGCGTTTCTTTATGATTAAGAAACGTACGCTTTTACATACAAAGGTCACTGTTAATTAACGTTTCTTCTAGAGAAAGAAACATAAATCTTTTAAACAAAAGATATTTATAATACTTTATGCAACATAATAATGTGGCGTGCATATAGTAACTGGAAGGGTGACAACATCGGTGGTTAAATCTCTTGTCTAAGGAAAGTAATTCGCATAAATCCCAATCAACCATGGGATCCGTTTACTTTCCTGGAGAGCTCGATGAGAGTGTTCGAACCTATTAGGCCAAAGGACTCAAAACCAAACGTCATACTTTATATCAAAACAGATATTTATCAAGGTTTAAAGTTACAAATTAGACTAAAGGTCTAAAGTTAGATCATTCGATATAGATATTTATACAAAGTTATTCTCGTAACTACAGGTTCGAGATAACGTGTATAGCATAAAGCAATAAAGACATACTGATCATAACAAAAGGTGAGTACATTGACTCTAAAACTATCATGAAGGCGTTAAGTATTTTACATATGATTTACAAATTAAACACATGGCTTGAATGGTTTTTAAAACGTTTTATGTGTAAAAATAATCTATTAAAAAGCATTCAGGCCATAAGTGCACGTATAGTTGGATCCAAGTTTATAAACATATTACGGATGAAAGGTCGTAACATGGCTAGTAAAGAGACTCAGTTGTAGGCATATGTAAAACTACGGTTAATCTGAGTACAAAGACTAGTATGCTTCGTGGTTGTACACTTGCATGAAATAGTACCGCTGAGTGTGTAGATATACTATTACAAATTATGATTTACGGTTTTTAACTTCTTGAGCACATAAAATACTTTTTCTGTTAATATTATTCACCAGCTTTAGCTGACGTATTATTTTAAACATTTTCAGGTAATCAGTAGTAAGTGATAAGGGTAGTAGAGTAATGGGGAGACAACTCATTGGAGATATAGAAGGATCTGTGGGCTCATTTTGTTAAACTCTTTGTAAAACATGATTATGTAAATATAAATGTTTTATATTATCAAGGGCATTTAAAACCCTGTTCATATAAAGAAATATTTTGTCAAAAGAAATTTTCGCTGCAACAAAATAAACTCTGATATATTTTCGAAATCGATACCAACTATTGGTCATACTTCTAGGCCCCTATGATCGGGTGTGATAAGTCAAGAGAACAACTACCTATCACCAAATTACTTGGCAAAATATAAAACCCATAAGCAATGACAGAAATTTAGGATGTGGAAAGTGACCTCACAATGTGTCATTTTATTAGCATCATGACCGTAATTTCTCTAGAAAATAAAGTAAACGTTGAAAGAAAGCTTCACAAACAATATTTAGATTAGCATATCACCCCCGAACCGTCTAGGTTTGATTTTTCAGCCTTGTTTATCTAGTTGAGTGAATAATTTAAACTACATTTGATTTCCGCGCTGTAAGGTAGGATTTCTTATAGAGGTACTTGTCATAAAATAAATTAGCGACCGTAAGCAAGCCTAATTAAACTGGTGTTTTTAAGAACTTAATAGAAATTCATAGGCGTCTTCTTAAGAAGGGTCGGGGGTCCTGTTCGGGTTTTCTTTAAGTAAATAATTTAATATCCCAGTTCCATACTTAGCATTCTCCAACTATTTGATAAATGATACATGAGGGATTCTAGCCTAGGTGATTGCTTGTCATCATTTGAAACAAGTTCTAAGTTTAGTCGTCTTCAGTTTTATTAATTAGTTTAAAATTAGTATTTTAGTAAAACCCCCTTCGAAATAATAATAAATAAATAGTCGTGTTTGTAGTTAAGTCTAATTTAGTTAGGTAACGTAATTCGAAGAGTCTCGTGGGTTCGATATCTGGACTTACTTAGCTGTACTAGAGTCGACCGGTTCACTTGCCGGTTAGTAGTTTTAGTAAGTTAAGAGTCTAGAATTATTACTTAGTGTCTAGATTAGCGTTTATTTAGTTAATAAATTAATAACTACTTTTAGCACATCAAAACACTGGTTTTATTATCAACATCAAAGATATAAGTTTGGGATCTTGTTCTATTTAAAGAAAGATATTACGCCTACTAACCAGGAAAACCGATTATTATTCCATGACTTCCAATAATCATCCTAAGAAATTTCATTTTGGAAAGTTGGGCATAAGGGCGTCTAAGATGACCATGAAGTAAAAGAAGACCATCTCAGATGACAAAAAGAGCCCACATAGGGCACATGTAGTGTGAAGATATTCCTACATGAATTGATGAATTTGAATACCCCTAATATTCATCAAAGATGGCTGCTTCTCCCCATACAACTACACTATTCTGAAGGCTCCTGATCTACATGGGAGGAAACCGGACGATGATCACATATTCTTCCATCAAAAGGAAAATAGCCCCTTCTAAGAGGCTCAGAACTTACATTTTTCTCAAATGGGATATAGCCCCTACTAAGAGGCTCAGAACTTACATTTTACCCAAATGGGATGCAGCCCCTTCTAAGAGGCTCTGAACTTACATTTTCCCCATATGGGATATAGCCCCTGCTGAGGGGCTCATAACTTACATTTCCCCCAGATAGGATATGGCCCCTTATACAGCTAAGGAAGTACTACCTGCAAACAATCTACCCTCTCCTAGAGGAAGAACTAAAGCATGTTACTCTAAATTCGAGTGAGCTTTTATAAACTCGCGAAGGTAATGATGTCTCTGTTATTATTACCAAACGTTTCTGTATACTCCTTAACCAAAAAAGGTATAAGGAAGGCCCCATAGGCGGGATCAAAGGTTAACCATGTGTGCACATGTGTGCACACAATCAACTGAACTCCGCATTCAATCATGTAACTTAGGTTATATCGGATATACCTAAGTCAAGCCCCCAAGGCTCCATGTCTGCACACAATCAACTGAACTCCGCATTCAATCATGAGGGGAGAAAACCTATGAGGTCCCCTACATGACATTATCGACTGAACTCCGCGTTCAATCGCGAGGAAAGGAAACCTCTGAGGCCCCTCGTCCATGACACACAACGATTCATACAAAAGCAAAGAGTGCATACCATACATTCATAGAAAACATAAGAAGTCTGGCCAACATAGGCCTATATGACATAATATCAAATAAAGCATACTTAAAGGTGTTTATAATAGGCCATCATGAGAGATGATCCCATCCAATGAGTAGGATTCAGAGGGTCAACTGTGGTGACTAAGGCCTTGATTTCCTCGATAGATATGCCTGGGAACAAGAAAGTCGCTCAAAGATCGGGGGACGGTGGAAGTAAAAGAGGAAAAGTCCTCTTCTGCTTCTACTGCAACGGTAAATGGGGGAACCGCAATCACAGCATCATTCTCTCTCCAAGACGTGCTTAAATCCCTCAATCACCAACCAAGCCCTCCCCTGAGACTATTTGTCATTTTGGCTGTCATAAGCAACTAACTCCTTGTGTAAATGGGAAACTGTCATACTATATTCACAAACAAAGTGGGAACTATTATAATGCATCCACATCACAATTACACTTATCAAATGAAGATATTATTACCGGGAATCTTCGATCCTCTTGATCATTTCGACATGTCTTTTGAAGAACCTTCTTACAAATTACAGTTAGATACAAGCTCTCACATTATGTATCAGCATCACCCCAAAAGTTCAAGACCGCTGTTTTGATTTAATAGCATAGAAGAAATATCATGGCGTGACATCCTAAGAATAGGCTGGTTGTTTTGAAATATTATTGTCTTTCAATATGCAATTACATTTACATTATGCTCCAGCAAGAAGAAGGGCCTATCTAAATGTGATGAGCAGTTTCAAAAACTAACGCCGATTTCAATCATGGGCCTGACTATGAGCCTAAAAACTACAATGAAGAGGAGAATATGCCCATCAGATTTTAGGAAAAAGAAAAGAAATGCATAGAGAAAGCCCAGACCATTCCATTACCCTTATATAATAATAAGGATAATAGACTAGGGAGACTTGATGAGGTTCCTCCATAAATGGGCCGACAGGTTAAAAAGTGAAGAAATCCGGTAAAGGCCCGTAAGAAAAGCCCATGAAGGAAGGATTAACAAGTAACTGAAGGAACTAAACTTTAGGGAACTTGTCTAAATCAAGTTACTTAAAGGAAGTAAAGCATATATTCATATATATATATATATATAAACCATGCTTGGCCAAAAGGTCCAGGCTACGCCAGGACTAAAAACAAGACTGATGGGGAGACACGATGGGTAGAGCCAAAATCTCTTGGCAAGAACCAAGAGATACAAGACCATAGATATTCTCTTTTCCTTATACATCTTCTCCTTGCCAAAGGATCCACCCAATAAATAACCCTTTCATGTATTGTTTTATCCCTTTCAGCAGACCACATTATCCATACACTGTTTAAATGGACCCATGTTATTACCAGAACAACCTATATGTGATCATATCATCCTTTGTCCTCGTCATAACATATAAAATTTTGCATTGTCCTCAATGCAAGGATAAGGACTAAAAATAAAAAGAAATTCAAAACATAAAAAACTAAAAATCTAAAAACAAAAACCAAAAATAAACGAGCTAGATAATGGAAAAGACTTAGCTGGTAATATGCGCATGAAATATGATGCCAAAGTCTTCTTCCATGAATGCCCTCAAACTCCGAACATACTCAGCAAACGGTATCTCCTTCTCTCACTCACGAACGGAAGCCGCAGATATATCAAACAATATCTAAAACATATCAAACAATATCTAAAACATATCTTATCAACTTGATAGATGTTAAACTTTCAAAGTCACCAGACCAACCAACCATAAACAATATATAATATGAATAATAGCAGCAAATAGATAAATAAAAGTATACGGCTCCTTCTGCTTCATCCCCACACTTGAATTTTTTCATTATTCTTCAAGGGGATACTCTTCTAGCTAAAAACCTACAAAACTTAAAAACACAAAAACAAAGAAAAACTACGTTAGTGACTCGACAATTATACAAACTCCGCAGAACCTCCCCACACTTAAACTTAATCAGGAGGTTTTTCTTTGACCTGGACCCTATCTAACCCGTTCAGTTCCACCCGGTACTTGTTAAACATTAAACTTTTGTCAGTGGAATTGAAAAATGATTTTAAAAACCTTAACGGGTCAGACCACCAAAATTTAAACTTACCTGGCATGAACCGGATGCATGACATGTATCGAGAAGACTGGTCGTGCTTCAACTTCAATGGATTCTTCTTTCCAGTAGACCATCTTCTGACTTGCAAATTATTTCGGTTCATAGATGCTCTTCTCTTCGCCTTCTCCCGTGGTCTTGATTTATGAGCGACATTTATTATAAGTGTCACGGGCCAGCTGTGATGTTCTTCCACTACCACCACTTCTATATCTTCTAGTAGCGCTTCAAAAAATGCTAAGTCGCCTTCCGAATCAAACTCTCCTATTTCATCATACTCAGGAAAACCTTCTAACTCCAAATCCAAAAACTCATCCTCCTCACACAACTTATTCTCAACCTCTTTCTCAACACCAAACATCAACTCAAGTGAATCTCCCAAATCCACTTCCTCCTCTATCTCTTCTTTCTTCACTAACGACCTTTGATAAGCAACCCACTCTTCTTCGTCTATCTCATCATAAGAGTCACTCCAGTAATTAGTAATAGTAACCTGTGGCACTAGAGGTGGGACTTCATCGTCCATTTTCGTCTCCATTACTTGAGTGATCCCCTCATCTGACTCGTCCACATATTCCAATAACTTCAATCTCTTTTCTTCTTCCTCTTCTTCGTCCAATCTCCTAGTAATGCTTTCTATTGTACGTTGGAGATATGTAAGAACACTATGTTGATTTTTCAAGATGATATCATGCTCGACTAATTTCTGTTGGGAATCTGAGGCCAAATATTGAGCTAACATGTTCTCTAATTCTTCATACTACTCTCAATAGGGTTGTGATTAGAATATTGATCATCGAATTGACCATGATTATGCTGAGGCTGCTGATACAGATCATCGTAATAATACGAAGGAGGCTCCTGCAAAAATTTTTGTTGCAGCTGCACAGAAGGGTTAGCATAATAATGTGATAAACATCCCACATATTGTGGACATATAAGCGTAAAATGGGGTCCACCACAAATCTCACACATATTTATGGAACTCAAAAGAAATAAAAGACACGGACAATTAGACTCCTACGACTCAAAAATAAAATAAAATGAAGTAATTTAAAGTATGACTCCTACGACTCAAAGCAATAAATAAAGCAAATAGCGCGTATATAGCAAGCAAGTCTAATCAAAACTAATAACGCAATCGCCAAGATTCCCCAGCAACGGCGCTAAAAACTTGATGTTCTAAAAGTAGTTTAATAATTATTAACTAAAAATGAACACTAAGTAATACTCTAGACTCTCTAAAACTCGACTAAACTACTAACCGGCAAGTGAACCGATCGACTCTAGTAAAGCTAAGTAAGTCCGGATATCGAACCCACGCGACTCTCTAAATTACGTTTATTAGCTAATTAGACTCGACTACAAACACGACTTATTAATTTATATTTTTTTGGGGGGTTTTTTATTTAAAATACTTGTTTAATACTATAATTAAAAACTAATTAAGAAAACAAGTAAATTAAATGAAAGCAAAAGTTTGTTTATTTAAAATAAGATGATGATGAGAAAACTACCTAGGCTAGAATCTCCTAAATTTCAGTTATGAATTAACCGGGAAAATATTTAGTTATGGACTGGGATCGTAAAATAGACACTTAAGAGAAAACCCGAGCAGGACCTCTGACCCTTCTCAAGAGACACCTATGGGTTTCTAATAAGTTTTAACGCATACCAGTATTAAAAATCAAGTTCCCTTACGATCACCTAATAAATTATGACTTAGTTCCTTTATACGAAATCCTACCTTACAGCGCGGAAATCAAAGGCAATTTAATATATTTAATTGATTCAATAATAATAAATAATCAAACCTAGGCGGACTCCTTGCGAAGAACTAAATCTAGTAAGATTATATAATAAAGATCTATCAATAACCTAGCACTTTACAGCTATTTAGGTTAGCAACACACTTAGGTTTAATTAATTAATAATTATTATTCCTATGATCTTAATGCATGTCAATCATAAAATAGTCAAAAAACACAAAGTAGATGACCTAATAGCAACCTATCATAATGACAAACAATAATCAAGGCAATTATGGAATAATAACAATCAATCAAACAATCCTAAGTATCCATATGCATCAATTTAATATGATTAAACCTTTTACTAAATCATAAAACCATAACGATAAATAATCCCAAATTAAACACAACGTCAAATTAGGTTCATCATACGCCTAGGCAGTCTATAATGTTTAGCCTAGCATCATAAAATAGAACAAAAAATAATAAAAGAAATCATGGTGAAAATACATAAGAACGGAATCTTAAAGGCGGTAAAACCCGTGGTCTTCGTTCTTGAATGATAAGCGTGTCACCGTATGATTCCAAGCCTTCAAACCCTCGAAAATATCACCTCTTGAGCTCCCAAATTCATCCAAGTCGTCTAGGGTATTCAGGTTATCATTAGGGTTAAATTTAGGGGTGTTTATATGCCACACCCCGACTTAGGGCCTAGGCGTGACACCCGTAGTTGGTACCTGTTTTGAAAATATATCAGAGTTGCGGGTTATTAGCGGAAGTCTTTGCTTATATTAATTTATTTTGAAAACCTTTTGAATAATAATTATTCAAGTATTTGATTTACAAACCTTTGTTTATTCTTGTTTACAATATTTTATTTATTAAAAACTGAACCATCTCTATCTGCGAGCATCTATCTCCAAGAGTGACTCAAATGCCTTGCTACCTATGCTATTCTTGCTTTCCTGTAATGAGGGGAAAAATACGTCAGCTATAAGCTGGTGAAACGCTAACTCTGAAAACATTTGACTGACAAGATAGTTTTCGAAACAAACTCAGCAGAAATGTCTCTTATTTCTGGGAACTAATGCCACTGCTATACACCCACAATTATGGTTCTCCAAAAATTGATGCTCATTGGAGAACTTTCGTTATGTCTGTTAGCCTGCGGCCACGTAGCCTTGATTGATAGGTTAACAGATATGTTTGGATCCAGACACATGTGTACTCGGTCTGAGTTGCTTTTATTATCTACCTTATAACTTAGGGATCACGTAATCCCTTAAAATGTAGAGATCACGTAATCTCATATTTGACTGACTGTTTAAGATAAACAACCCGTTTATCTAACTGTAAAAGATTTAACGTATTCACCTGTGATTGTGATTGTGATTGTGATTGTCTTTTCTGAATGATGTGGTGATCTCGTTTGAAAACCCTTGTGAATGAATAATTGATCTATGTAATAACATAAGTTTATATAAATACTCAGATCGTCTCTTGATCCAGCTACAGACCTTTAGTCTGGTTTTGATAGCTTTAAACCTTAACTGATCATTTGTTTGAATAAAATATTTAGACTCATAATCCTTTCATTTGTTTACAATAGAGAAAACAACATAAATGGACATGTCCAGAGAATCAGGAAGTGTCTTGGAGACCGAATCAAAAGTGAAGTGGAGAACCGATATGAGTCCATTATACTTGTCATAAATAACGAGCACAGTGAAATGGGAGGACTTGAAGAGGTTACATGTGCCTCCAAGACAAGTAAAGACAACCAACCCAACAAAAAATTAAGGCCCAATGGGGTGGAAGAGTTACTAACTAGGAGAACTAAAACCCTACAGAGATATCCAATCTAACGGATCAAGAAGGAAAAGTCTCTAATATAATAAGAAAACTACTCCTTGCAGAAGAGAAGTCAACACCAACCATGTGCCACCAACCTAGACCATGCTTTGTCCGCATGATAAGACTACTGAGCAAAAAGCAATGGGCAAATCAAGGAACCAATGACCAAGTACCAAAGGATTCAAGATTAGAAGTTTCCCTCCTTTATACCATGTTATGTGGCATTCGTCAAATTCGATTTGAATTTGTTTTTTTACCCGAACCGTTTGTAATCGGATCCGTATTTGATTAATGAAATCTTGTATTTATTGAGTATTTTACTTGCGTTTTTATTTGTTAATATTTGTTGATGTTAGTGATGCAACCTCAAAGTTAAAAATCTCGTTAAATCAAGTTTTATGCTCGAAATGCGCTTAACCTTAAGTCCAGGGACTAGCATGTAAGTTTTCCAAAGACCCCCCCCCCCAATGCTAGCCGCGCCACGTGATGAGCATGGCCAAGCTCGTCGCGTGACGCGGCGTGGCCTTGTTTAACTTCTGTTGACTGTCTCATCGCGTAACGCAGCGAGGACTACCTAGCTTGTTGCGCGACGCGACGAGCAAACTGTGCGGCATTTCCTTGCGGGTCAAACACCATGAACTCCTCCTCTCCGATTTTCAGCCTTTTGACTTGTTTTTGAAAGTCTTGGATGAACCTTGACTTGTATCTGGATGTTAATTAGCATCTCTTTTCATCATTTGAGTCAAACTCTTTAATATTGGTGATTAATATTGCTTAAGACTAGCATTATGACTAGCTCATGCATTTACACACTCTAACATTGTTATTAACTAAATTCTTCCTATATAAACTCCTCTAAGCTTCTAAAAATTGTTTACCACAACATTCTACTCTCTCTATTATGTTCTTGCTAAAGTTCAAGTTTGACCAAGAAAGTCAATCCGATCAAATTCTTCTTTCTTTCTTGTTAGTCCATCCTCGAGTAAAGTTATTATTTTTTTTATACAACATACCAAGTGATCATCATTGCATTGTCACCTTAAATTTGACAACCATGGTTATGTTTCATTTTCGCTTTTCGGCTCGTCTAATGTCGGTTGTATAAAATTTATGTTAAAAACTAACTTTTACAAAACTAATAAACCAAACTAAACCTCTTCAAACATTACTTCATTATGTCATTTCAAACATGTTAAGCATAAACCCGACTCAAAACCGGGTTCATGTTCGACCAAAAACGAATCATTCGTTTAACTTGTTTTCTTAAATAATTTTCGGTTCGGAAACAAACCGAACTCATTAAAAATTAACTAATAAATATTATAACCTATATTTCTCCTAAAACTAAAACAAATTAGTTAAAAATCAAGTAACTAATTTCTTTTCATTTATCTTTAAAAAAATAGAATAAAATTATTTTTAAACTTTTCGTTTGAGAACTTATAAACCGAACATGACAACCAACTTTTCTTATTTTTGTCCTCAACCTCATTTTAAACCTAGTTACTTACTTATCTAGGATCGCTAATTGAACCAAACCTAGTCGGGTCACTCGTTTAAGACTTCGCTTATTTTCTCTTTTTCCCGCTACTTAAAGGGTGAGTTTCTCACACCTCATTTTTACTCTTTTAAACGTTTAGGGGTAGCATATATATCCTATCAAAGCATTTAGTTTTATTTAGCCTCATTGCTTCAAACTACAATTCACATCATGGACTTGTGTTAAACTTGCTTGTATGAATTATGCCTCATGTTTGATTTGTGTTTATTATTGTTTCTTTCATAGACGCGGTAGCCTCAATAAGTATGATCATACGTTCCCCTTACTATTCAGACTTTATGTCAAATAGAAAAGGTCCTCATCGATATTTTTTACATATTTCATTACTTGTTTGATATGTATTTTCATGGAATTATATGGTTTTTGCCTCATATTATATTATATAACAAACTAGTTTGAGGCCCGTGTATTAAACGAGTAATTGATGAAAAATTTAAACTTTAACCATTAAGTGAAATACAGTCAACAAAATGATCATATATTGTTAATACAATTACAATTTGCATTAAAATTACAGAAATTACAACTAAGATTTACACAAATATGTTACAAATACATAAAACTTCCTTGTACACTACATTTATGAGTGTATTGGTAGGTATACATCGTTTATCAAAAATCAAAATCTTTAGTTCATCTCCGCTTATAACTCTTGAAAATGTAACATATAGGTCTGCTTATAACTCTTGATATAGTCACGTATGGTTGTCCGTGTGACAGATAAGGTTCTTCAAGTACAACCCTAGATAAATGATAATATATCCATAAAACTAACAAAAAAAATATTTATACACATAAAATATCATACCTGTCTAATCCATTAATAATATGATATCATTGGAGATCATCTGCTCATGTTTATCCAAAAAAACATAATTATCCCAAAAACCATATTACCTGAACTTTGATGATATAATCATTCATAAAATCTTTAGAATTTGAAATTGATTCATTATGATAAATTTGTTTTCATTAAAATTCTGTGTATGACAAATTTTTAATTGATTTTATATTTTACAATTAACAATTGAAAAATTACACATTTTTTTAGTTCAAATGCATATGAGAAAATTTTTAAATTCAAATTTGAAACCTATCTTATATAAAAAAAACCATGCACCGCACTCAAATAGCAGTTTAAAAACAATTTACTTGACAATGATGCACATTTATTTTCTTTAATTTCCTTTTTTCTTATTTCACTATTAATATTAATGAATGAATCGATTACGATTTACATTTTATAAAAATAAACTTGAATTCATATATTGAAATAGCTTAAAAGATAAGAACCATATATTGAAATGGGTTGGAAAAAAAATGAGAAAGGCTATGAGATTGGCAAATGACAAAAATGGTAGTCTTTTATTAGAGTAGATAGATTGTGAGAAATTCACCAACTACTTTAGTTAATCTTTATTTTATATATATGCTACAAATATGAATGTGTGATGAAATTATCAAAATCGAAGACACTAGATTGCCTTAGGTTATTTCAAATAAATTGATGTAATAGTTAGTTTGCTTTATTATGATGTTATTTTTATTCGAACTTGTGTACTTGGAAATTTAATATGGTAATGATAATATTGTCAACTTAATAAACACTTGTAATCCGGTCATTCTAGAGAACAAACTTCAAACTCTTATCAATATTATTATCAATTCAATCAGGGTTCCAACAGTTGTCATTTGGGTAATAGAATTAGGCTGCTTTGTAAATAAGTCGGCTACACTGTTAATTATGATATTTATAGTCACATAATCTAGTAACTTAATATAAAATGTTTTATTATAGTTTTAACTTTTAAATATACATCTTTTTTTATGCATAACAAAGACGGTTTTATTACTATAAACCGGGATACTTATTCCACAAAAACCAACCTTAAACATACTTTTCTTGATCAGCCGGAACACCATAGTTGATCAACGTCAGTGACCACGGACTCAAACCAACCGAGTGAACAAAATGGCGATGGACCGCATGCATTATCTAAGGGACACTGTCGTTGACAGGTGGCGCAAAATGGATGGATGCAATAAAATGTATAATTGGAAAACAGTAGGGCACTGTATAATTGGATCTTGATTCTTGAAGGTCTAAAGATGAAATGTACACAACAGAAAAGGCAAAACAACAGTTGTCTAGTTTGACTGGTAACTAATTATTCTACACTACATGAAAGGAAGGGTACGGAATAGTGGTACTTTATGCTGGGTGGGCGCGGGCGCTTGCTTATCTGGTCACACGGATCCTCCTTCACACAAAAGGGATATATTACTTCGTAGAGTATATATAGCATTTTATAAAAATGACATACTTTAAATTTTATTAAGTGTTAGAGACTAGGTTATAATATATCTTATATATAAATTAATTAAGAAGGTCAGAAGGATACTAAATAGAAAGAAAAAAAAATGAATGAATAGAATATACAGGGACATAGCAGCAAGGAATCTCAAATTTTGACAATTAAAAAAAAACACAAATCAAATCAGCATCCTATGTAATCAAATCTTACGAGTACAATTAATGAATGAATCTGTCGTCTCTCTTTCTGAGTCAAATGAATGAACTATGTCTTAATCATTAGCATGGAACCTACAAGAGATTATTGACTCATCAAAACCTATAGAAATTACATTTACTAATATAATTTCTAAAGCCAGTCCTCAAAACATTTTATAGGGTCTACTAGTATTTCTCTACTGAATGACGAAAAATATATAAGATCGTAATCAGGACTATTTTAGTAATAGTATACCGAAATCTATATACAAAGAATGGAGCGATGAGTTAAGTAATATTTATCAACCGACTAAATCAAACCGAAAACTATACCTTTTAGGGCTTTTACGAATAACATGGATGAACAATTTTACCATCTTCAATGTCAAGAAAAACAACATAAAATAATAAAATATATATAAGTCAATCCTTTAAGCAAGAAAAAAAACAAAAATGACAACAAAAATCCTACATAAACAAATGATATTACAGTGTATTATATATAAACATGGAAGACAAGGGTATATCATATGGCAAAAGATTGTTATACAAAAAAATTAATAAATAAAAATTAATACAACATATGGCAAAAGAGCTACATTACACATAAAAAGTAATACAACATATTAATTAGTGAGTTTGCTATAACAAACGATTCTAGTAATTCTTGTATGTCTTTTTGATGTATACATACCCCTTATAAAATATTTAACTAGTTCAAAATACAGGTCAAATGTTATTCCAAGATACCTATAGATTTATGAAATATACCTCTTATTTGCAGGATCACACGCATAGCATCAAGGATCTACAGTAGCTCCATTGTTGATCAAGTACCAACTTTATGGCCAAACACCACATGAAAATGACAGCAAGATCCAAAGTAGATAGGTGACTCGATCTTAGAACGACCCTCTTGCCTTTAGAATTTCATTGACAAGTTAACAACAAAGCTACATATGCATAAGGAAGATATGGCAACGCAAAGGCATAAAGCGCGAAGTGGCCCGTTATCTCTTAAACAAACATCAATGAATTTTCAAACGAAGCAAATTATCTAAATCAGCATACTCAAAGCAAGCTATGGATAGCAAAACTTACTAGTCGATCATGTGGCTTGAGTATTTATATAAGCACAGGTTTTTAATCAAGTTTTATAGAAATAAATGAGACAAACAAAGATATGAAATCTTCTCTCAAAAGAAATACTTTTGAGGTTATAAATACGTCTAAAGAAATTAGTCTATGCAAAAAGGGTAAGAGACAAAGCACAAGCAAATTGTGCAATTAGTTCGTCTCTTCTTTGGGTCATGCTAAATAGGGTAGTAAACGAGCCGAGCTGCTCGCAAGCTACTCAAGCTCGGATCGATAACAAGCTCAAAAACAAGCCAACTTTTCCAAGCTCAAGCCGAGCCAAACCCATGCCTCAAATAAAACCCGATTAGTATCTAGCCCAAGTTCGAGCCTTCATGGGAAGCTCGTTTAGGCTCATTGATCCTTAACGAGCCTTGTATATTTTTAAGTTTTACATGTTTTAGACTTTGATGTATTAATTTCGCACTGCACAGCTGAGTTCGAGACAAGCTTTGAATTGTTTAAGGTACTACATAAGCTTGAGCCAAGCTTAGGCTCATTAAGCTCAAAATGTATAAAAATATTTAAAAACGTATATAAATTAATTAATAAATAATAAACAAGTAAGGGCCCAAGCCAAGCTTTAGAAAAAAGAGCTCGAGCTCGAGCTCAAGCTCACATAAATCAAAACAGGCTATCGAGCTCAAGCTAACATAAGTCAAAACAGGCTATCAAGCTCAATCAACTCGGCTCATTTACACCCTTAATGATAAAGCCATATCAATCATTCTAGATTTCTCAAGACTTAATCTATGTAAATATGGCCTTGGAAACAAACTTATAACTTCAAAACAAACTTTCTTTATATAACTGTGCAATAGAGATGAGCATGGAGTACAAACAAGTAACCTCCAATTCTATGCAATGGGTCCTTACTCTTTATGTAACTTCATCATGCCCAACACATTTTTAAGCAAAGGAGGCAGGCTTCCTTGTTATATGTATATGGAACTAGGGAAAGGCTTTAACTAGAAAGAATTACAAAAGAATTATTGATCAAAGGTTGAGCAATTTTACATAATAACTTAACTCAAAATCACCCTTTTCGGTCTTCATATCCATACTCGGTTTAGCATGTAAATAATCGATGAGGCACCTTAAGGTCTTTTGCCTTCCATTGCCTCTCTTTTCTCATGGCAACTTAGGCAAAGAAAAGGCCCGTCCCAAGGCCTTGGTTTAACCGAATTACCCGGCCCTGCAAGTATTGAAATTCCCTCACCAGGTTTCATTTCCTTTTGACACACCTCACAAGTGAACAATTTGAATAAGTTAGACAGCGGGTATTTGGTAAGTAACCTGCAACCGAATCATACATATCAGCTGTTAACAAAACATAACTTGACCTGTAGACTTGTTAATGGGTCGGAATTGACCCGTTAACAAATTTAAGTACAAACCTTTCTGAAAGCAAAGCTGATCCTTCTTCTACCAACTCTTCCACCACATCTGGTTGTAGATACGCTGCATCAACTTGAGGGGGTGAGCCTGAACTCTTTCTCCTAAACATGGACTTTAATACCCCTTTACCGGTCTTCTTTGCATGTGGGGCATTAGGGTTTGTCTTTTCCGGAGGGAGAATATCAACAACAATGCAGGTTGTATCATCCCTTAATCCTTTAGATTGCACTGCTTCCTATTAACAAGAATAAGAAGCAGATGTTTAGAGGCGGTCAGACTGTAAATAAAGTAACAAACAATATATGTATAATTGTATATTTATACTTTAACAATTTGTGCAGCTGCTGTATCAGGTGGCAGTCCACGACAACAAACTAGAGCCGCTTCTGCGGACATGGCATCCCATACACCATCGCTTGCAATTATCATCCTTCCACCAGCAGAGGACAGCTGGCAGTTTACAAGTTAAAAAGTCTCAAAATATTAGTCGCCCCCAATATAACATCATTATAGTGCAATATCATATACTGACCTTCACTTGCTTAACATATGGAACAGGAACAATGAACTCTCCAACATCCACATCTCCAATCGATCGCGAGAGGCACAAGCCACCAGGCCAACATCTCAAAGGACCAATCTACCAAAAAAAATTATGTCCTAATAATAAGCAACGCTTCTATACATACATACATATTATATATACATATATATATATATATATGCATACACACACATACCTGGTTGCCACCACCAGCATTAAGCCGAGCAACCTCACCGCCACTTGCAGTGACACGCTCCCTCCTACCAAATAACAAAACAAGATATTACAGTTTAGCAATTTAACACAAAAGAAAAGCATCATAAAGAGATATGCTAGCTTACTCTTCTTCACTGCAGTCAAGCCTGTGATCTGCTGATAGGTAATATAAGCCACCATCTGCAGACTCGAGTATGCAACGGGAATCACCAACAGAAGCTACTGTTATAACTGATCCTTCAATAATTACAAAGGTGACGGTTGTTCCTGAAGATTGAACTGAAACGTAACAATGCATCAGTACCAGGTTTTTATAACTGGGGCGTGTTCACACATACGAACACAAGTACATTCACAGGTTTTAGAACAGTAAAATGAAAAAACTAGTAAGTCAGATGTTAAAAGAGAGTCATGCTACAATCATAAGTACACCGAGTTTAATTCATAACTGTTACATGGTGTGACAGAAGTAGGCACACAGCTGATAATAAGAACCTCAAGTGGTACTGCGGTGGTCATGAGTCTCATGACTAGCAAAGTGTGGTATGCCACTTTTAAATGAAAATTTCTTTAATATATTTTGGCAAGCTTTTTGTTATTACTTCTTTGTCAACTAATAGTCAAATATGTATTAGTGCTTTATCAATACAACAAATTTAACAAGGTAATTATTAGTTTCCGTGTTTACAAACTTTTCAATGTGGAAACTTTCGCCTTTTCGCGTACCCAATATGTCGCACTAATGTTTACACGATCTCAGATATCAAAAGCTTTAGGTAGCGTTTGGTATGCATGAATGAGAGGCGGAACGGAATAGACCATTGAGATGGAATGAAAAAAAATGTGTTTGGTTGGTCAATGGAATGGAATCACTCATTACCATGGTCATTCCATTCCCCCTAAAACACCCCAAATTCACTCCATCCACCCCCCTTGTTTTTTTTTCATTCCATCCCACTTTCACACTATGTCACCTCCACCACCCTCCCACCACCATTACCCATTGCCCTCTCGCCACCCACCACCACCACCTCCGTCGCCCGCCACCACCCACCACCGCCTCCGCCACCGGCCACCACCACCCTCCTCCTCTGCCGCCCGTCACCACCACCACCCACCTCCGCCGCCACCACCCACCAGCGCCGCTCACCACTGCCACCACCATCGCTCCCGCCATCACCACCACCGCCCATCACCTGCCGTTTACCAACGTCATCGCCACCACCACCCACTATTAGCACCACCTGCCACCACCAACAATCGCTCCCCGGCTCCCGCCCATCGCCACCGCCGCCCACCACCACCACCATTACTACTCGCCGCCCACCACCACCATCCCACCGCCACTCACTACCATTTTTATTTTATTCCAACTTTTTCTAGCTTATCAGAAAATAAAGACTAATAATTCATTTCATTCCCACATGGTAACCAAACATGTCGACGGAATTACCACATCCATTCCATTACCTCGTACATTCCATTCCATCGCCCATTCTATTACACCATACCAAACAGACCCTTAGATTTATGTATTATAATGCTCATTTATAACCCAAGACAAAGGAATCAACCACTCAAAATATAAATGAGAAAATAGAGGTATCAAAGATTTGATTTTGGACACATGGAGTCATGGACATGTGAGTATACAATCATAAAAGTGAAGAGTATTACACATGTTTACATAAAAAGAGTCAGATTTTTGCATGTACATACCTTAGTACAAGAAAGTCGAAGGCCTAAACTTTTAAAATAGGGATTAAAACACCAAGTCACCAATATAAAAGGCACAGAGAAATGCGTTTAGATTATCACAAAACCGCATGCCAAAAAAGTCATAAGGGCAATTAATATCCCAGACAGACATGTCATAACTAGTAACTACCCGTGAAGGTTACTAAACTTCCATACAAGACAGATGATACTATATCAGTCTCAAAGACGGTGTAAAGATCATTCCCTTATTCCCTATATAGAACATTAAGACCAATGTCCCAATAAGGCAACCTCACTATAAATCTACAATCATGCAGATAACCATCTACTCTAAGCTTATAAGTTACTAGAACACATACTTAAAGCTTCTTAGGGTAAATGCATTCAAGACAAAATCACAGGACATCAAAAACAAAATTTCCTAATTAAAACAGATATGGACCCTACTTTTGCAAGATTTAAAATCTCTATATGCAATGACACAGTGACATTAGAGAAAGAAAGAAAATACCTTGTTCCTGGAAATCTTTATCTGTTGTCACAAATCCCGCCACCAAAGCCCTGGGCAACACAGTGACCCATTCATCTCGGTTAAGATCTTTAGGAATAGCTCCCAAGACATTGTTTAGAAGATTCTCCTTAGCATATATAGCTGCTGCAGACCCATTATGCCCATCAAATATCTGCAAACAAAGCTTGGTAAGAGAACAGAATTGAAGATCAATCATCTCGATACATCCTTTCAGAACCTTATTTTTCCATTTCTTTTCAATAAGCTTGTTATCCATCGTTTTTGTCTTGGCAGATGAGTATATTTTAACTTGAATAAGAGATCATAAACTAATTCCCCTAAATTGAATATTAAAGATTTAAAAGTAGCATGTAGTTACGGATATTCAAACATTGAAAGCCAGAACGGGTGAGATAATATACCCCGAAAACAGAATACGTAGTCACACCATCCCCTAGCACGCGTTGGCATTCCGTTTTAATCAACGCGAAATCCTCCCCTTTCTTCGACTAGCTAGCTTGATCACTAGTAATCTCCGGTCTCTCAGCCTTCTCACTGGCCAATTCACGCTTCAACAACACAGATAACGGGATGGTGTGATGCTCACCCTTAACGGCGGCCATTTCCTTCAATAATCCAGATCCACCTCCTTTAATTCAACCCCTAATAATAAAACTTAAATCTTCTCCGGATCCACCTCCACATACTCCATCACTCCAGATTCAATATATTCCTAAATACCACAAACAACAACATTCTCAAATTATCACACTGGTATTAAAAAAAAATTAAAGAAAATCAAGCATTAAAAACAACAGCATCATGAAAATTTATCACACTATTATAAAAATAAATAAATAAAATAATAAAAAAAAACCTAAAACAAACATGAAAATCAAGCATCAAAAACAGGATCATGAAAATTATCACACAATTTTAAAAATAAAAAAAAACTAAAATAATTATGAAAATTAAATATCAAAAACAACAAAATCATGAAAATTATCACACTAATTGAAGAGGTATGCACCCGCCTTAACATCGAGCGGGGCGGGTCAACCCACAAGATATAGACAAGAGGCTTGAAATCAAGATGTCATGAAGGCACAAAGCCAAAACCTATGCGCATGGCGCATATCACATATGCTCACGCGTATCACATATGCTCACGCACCATATATGCTCACGCATATCACATCTGCGAGTTGGCGCGTCTGCGCGTGGCGCATATCACATATGCTCACGCATCATATATGCTCACGCATATCACCTCAGCGCGTGGCGCATCTGCGCGTGGCGCATATCACATATGCTCACGCATATTACATATGCTTGCGCATATCACATCTGCGCATGAAACATCTGCGCGTGAGAATAAAGAGAAGACCTCGCGCATCCCCAGGATAGGCGCATATCACGCATGCACATAATCAACCTCGTCCTTATCCAAATCAGGATAAGGACAACCCTGATTGTGTTCACCAGACAACCTTCCAGAAGGTATCCTTTAAGGAATAAAGAATATGCTGATGTTGACAGCTGCCAATGAAAGGTGGGCAACTCAGCAAAACCCATGTGCTACCACGTGATGGCACATGGGTCAGGTGAAATACATTGGTCAGAGAATAATCAATGAAAAAGCACCGGGTGTCCTAAGGACACGTGGCACGAAGCAATAGGAGGAGGCCAAAAAGGCCCTAATGGGATCTGAGCCCAATCATTGGAAACCCTAACACTATAAATACTACACCACCTCCACAAGGGGAGGTAAGCAAGAAAATACACTCTAAATCCTTACTCACTTTCAGATTATTATTATTTTCTCCTACAATATCTTATTCTCACACCGGAGGGTTACCCCAAAGAGGACCCCTCTGTCCCTTTCTGAGGGGTAAGTTCACGGTGCTGCTCGTTTTGTAGGTGGAAGAATTCATACTCCGGAAAACCATCGGTGATATAGCATACTCATACCCGAGGAAAGTTGATCGTTTACTAGTAAGTCGATCCACGTTTCTTCATTGGCGCCATCACCTGTTACAACGGCAACAAAACCACTATCTCATCAGTTCTCTCTGAAAATCTTCACCATGGTTTCCGGTGTTCGAAACAGCGATCAAGTTCTGGAGGATAATGAGCTTGAGGATGTTAATGAGGGACAGCAGTTTCTGAGGGCGCCGCGTGATACTGCGCGCACCACCAGTAACCATCCCTTCATCACAACACCTCATAGCCAGACTGAAACTCCTCCAGACGATCTCACGTTCCAAAATCTGACTGGTGCAAAACAAAAAGGACCAATGGGTCCGGAAGCTGAAACCAATGACCCTAAAGAATGGCTCATAAACGAACAACGGCGTTTAATGGACAAATACAATGAGCTGGTCAAACACAAAAAGTTAGCCGACTTAACACAAAGGCTCGCATTTGATAAACAAACCATTCAGGGAACAACAAAAAGCGCCCGCGCGCCGGAGGATGGTCACTCTGTTCACATCGAACACGCTGATTTTAGTGATGAAGAAGTGCACAGCATGAGGAAGACGCGAGATACTCATGCAGGAGGCTCACAGCTCCGCGCGCACATGAACATAGCGCCTGGAGCCAAAGCCGATATGGATCTATACACACCGTACAACCCACCAGCGAGAGGGCAAGTGGACGTAACCACACCATATAGGCCAGCCATCTTGGTGAAGCATTCAAAATTCACTGAGCGCATCGCGAAGGCTCCCATTCAACACAAAACCAAGATGCTAAGTGGTTTGGGCAAGTACGATGGCACAACAGATCCAGACGATTTCTTACAAGGTTTTTACAACACTGGAAACCTAGAAAGCTGGATGATGCCAACATGGTGTCACATGTTTGCTCGCTGCCTCACGGGCGCAGCGCGTGTCTGGTTCGAAAGCTTGCCGACAGGACAAATCGATGGGTTCGAAGAGCTATTGGAGAAGTTCCAGGCTCACTTTGTACAGCAGCGCAGACACACGCGCGACCCCGATGACATCATGCACTGCGTGCGCAGGAATGATGATACAATTGAAGACTACATAACTCGTTTCAATCAGGAGTCTCTTGCAATTGGAGGTATCACTGAACAACTCTTGCGCGTGGCCTTTATAGAAGGTGCGCGCAGTGATCAACTCCGCAGAGCTCTCGTGAGCAGAGATGGCATGCCAACCACTTGGGCTAAGCTTATGGAAGCATCGCGAGTCTTCGCCCGAAATGAAAAACAAATTGCCCAAGACAGAGCAAGAGATAGAGGGCATCAAACAGAAGCACCACGCAACAATGAAAGAAGGGGCAAACAAAACTCCGTATGGTCCAGGTTGCAACAAACCAGTTATTCTCCCGCAGAAAAGCAAGCGCAACCAAGTTCACCCCAGCCCCAAAAAGACATTCGTAATCGCGGAGTGGGTGACAAGAGGGAAGGCGGCAGAGAGCCTAACAGACCTCTACCAAGAATATGGACTCCCCTCACCAAAACGCCTTCGCAAGTGTTAAGCACAGAGAATGTCCAGTTTAAAAGCCCCAAGCCATTACTCCATAAGGGACCACCAAACAGTGGCAAGTATTGTGAGTTTCACAAGTCCACAGGGCACAACACCGATGCATGCCACCATTTGAAGGATGCGATTGAAAGAGATGTGAAATCAGGCAAGTTGGCTCACCTGGTGAAAAACCCAAGACCAGAGAATGAACAACCAGATGGAGCCTCAGCCAGTAAAAAATTCAAAAGAATCTGTGTAGCCGAGGGAGGAAGGCAAGGGCAAAGATCGAGGAAGAGAAGCACGCAAGTCCAAGGAGATTGGCCCGAGCAACAAGTAATCTTCCCAAGAATCAGAAGAGGCCCGTCTATCAGCAGTCCTCTAGTCATCACTGCGCACATCGCTCATTATGAGGTGTCAAAAGTCCTGGTGGACACCGGCAGTGAATCAGACATCATGTATGAGCAATGTTTCAGGAAGTTGGATCCAGCAGACCAAGCAAGGCTCGAAATTGTGAATGCACCAATCGCGGGTGTCTCAAATGAAATTATTCACCCCCTAGGTCAGATACAATTCGAACTAACTATGGGGGATGAGAAACACAAGCGAGCTGAAATTGTCAACTTCTTGGTCCTGCCCACCACTTCATGCCATAATATGATCTTGGGTAGAGGAACGATTGCCCAATTCAACGCCATACCGTCACCAGCGCACGGCGCGTTGGGGTTCCCAACACCAACAGGTGTAACATTTGTATACCGAGATCATTTGTGCGCAGTATCAAGTATACCGCGAGAAGGGAGAATGAAGCTTCCAATGGCAAGCAACGCGCCAGAGGAATGGATTCTCAACCCAAAATTCCCAGAACAAACAATCACAATTGGAGCTACGATATCAGATGACACAAGGGTGAGAATGAAAAGATTGCTCACAGCGTATACATCGGTCTTCGCGTGGCAACATTCTGATATGACTGGGGTTCCGCGAGACCTGGCGCAGCATTCTCTCAACACATTCAAGTCTGTAGAGCCAATTGCTCAAAAGAAAAGAGTCATGGGGGATGAGAAGGCAAAGGCCATGAATGAGCAAGTAGAAGATCTACTGCGCGCAAATATCATCCGCCCAATACGATACCAAACATGGGTAGCCAATCCTGTGATGGTAAAGAAGAGCAACGGGTCATGGAGGATGTGCATTGATTTCAATGACCTCAACAAAGCATGTCCAAAAGATTGTTACCCCCTCCCAAACATTGACGCGAAGGTGGACTCTGTGGCGCCATTTAAGCTCAAATGTTTCCTGGATGCCTATAAGGGCTATCACCAAATTCAAATGGCACCACAAGATGAGGACAAGACTGCCTTCAGAACTGACAAGGGTGTTTTCTGTTACACAAAAATGCCCTTTGGTTTGAAGAATGCAGGAGCCACTTACCAAAGACTCATGGATGCGGTTTTCAACGAGCAAATTGGAAGAAACTTAGAAGTCTACGTGGATGATTTGGTGATTAAAAGCAGGGAGGAAAAACAAATGCTCAAAGACATCGAGGAAACCCTTTGGCGCCTAAAGGAAGTAAACATGAAGCTCAACCCGAGCAAATGCACATTCGGCGTAGAAGAAGGGAAATTTCTCGGTGTAATGGTCACCAAGGATGGTTTCAAGGTGAACCCAGAGAAGGTGGAGGCTATCCTTGACATGCCCTCACCATCCACCATGAAGGAAGTTCAAAAGTTGAATGGCAGATTGGTATCAATTAACAGGTTCCTAGCGAACCATGCAAGCAAATCTACCCCATTCGTTAACACATTGAGAAATTGCTTAAAGAAAAGCCAATTCAAGTGGACGCCTGAGGCCGAGCAAGCTTTCAGTGAGATAAAAGAATGTTTGATAAATCTGCATGCGCTCACAGCTCCACTACCTGGCGAAACTCTAACGTTGTACCTGTCAGCAGGAGAGCGCGCCATTGGCGCAGTGTTGTTGGTGGATCGCAAGGGAATCCAAACACCAATCTATTATGTAAGTCGGGTGCTGACAGATCCTGAGACGCGCTACTCCATCATGGAAAAGTTAGTTTTATCACTAACGCATGCGTCACGCAAGCTTCACAGATATTTCAATGGTCATCCTATTGAAGTCCTGACTGGTTACAACATCCAGCAAGTCTTGCGGCGTCCCGCGCTCTCAGGAAGGCTGACAAAATGGGCGCTGGAATTAGGAGAGCACACGATCGCCTATAAACCTCATCCAACAATTAAGGGACAAGTCTTAGCTGATTTCATCGCAGAAATCCCTGAAGGAAAAATTGAAGAGGCTCAGCGCGAGGTAGACCCTCCGCAAGCCAATAATGAAGAAAATGTTTGGAGATTATTCACTGATGGAGCTTCAAACAACGAAGGGTCCGGCGCAGGCCTCAAACTGGTGGATCCAGAAAATCATGAGTATACTTACGCAATCAGGTTGGATTTCAAGAGCACCAACAATGAAGCTGAGTATGAAGCCCTGCTGGCTGGTCTGTGCATCGCGCACAAGTTCGGAGTTAAAAAGCTAGAGGCGCATGTCGATTCATACTTGGTAGCAGCACAGGTCAATGGCCTTTATGATGCCAAGGAGAACACTATGCCTCTGTATTTAGAGCAGGCGAAGAAACTCACCGAGCAATTTGACTTCTTCAGAATCATACATATTCCGCGCAGTGAAAACAAGTCTGCCGACGCGCTGAGCAAGATGGCATCAACCAGCTTCGATCACTTTGGCAAAGATGTCAGGGTGGAAGTAATGAGCAACCCGTCGGTGGGAGCGATGTGACAACTGCCCTATCCGACCCGACCCAGGTACCCGTTTTCGAATCCGATTCTTTTTATGATTTAAAATTTGATTATTAACCTTTGTAATTTAACATTTAATAAATCATATATATTTGTATATTACTTACTAATAATAATTTCCTTCCCGCCTTCTTCTCTCTTTCTTTCCGCCGTTCCGCCTCTTTCTTTCTTGTCGCCGTCCCGCCTCTTTCTCTTTCTTGTCGCCATCTCGCCCTTTCTATCTCTTGTCGCCGTCCCGCCCCTCTGCTTAACCCTTACGCCTTGAACCCCCTTTTTCTCTTAACTCCTTGCTTGTCCTTTGGTTCTTTCCGCCTAAGGATGTCTGCGCAGCTCCACGCGCCAGACTCCTTACAAGGAAGCCTGCGTGAAGACCAGCTGTTTCTAGGCGAACTGTTCCCGCAGCGCGCTAAGGACTGGAGTTCTCCCCGCGGCGCGCTAAGAATTGTAATTCTTCCCGCGGCGCGCTAAGAATTGTAATTCTTCCCGCGGCGCGCTGAGGATTGTAGTTCTTCCCGCGACGCGCTGAGGATTGTAGTTCTTCCCGCGGCGCGCTAGGAATTATTCGGTCTGCCTTCGCCCTCGCGCGTGCGCTCGAGTCTTCTCGCGCTAGACCTCAAGTCTTTTCTTCTGTTTTATCCAGCCTGTTTGCTTTGTGATATCTTATCTTCTGTGCTGTTGACCTAACCTGCCTTATGTCTGAAAAGCCACTTTCGGCGCAGCATGCGCACCAACCCTATTGGTTGGCAGAAAAAGTGACTGACATTATCTTTTGAGATCTGCTTTTCCAGAACCTTTACCTGACACCTCCTTTGCTTTATTCTGTTCCTGTCAGCCTTTTTCCCTTGTCCCCTGCAGCTACCATATCTTTTGATATCTTTTACTTTTCTGATCTTTTGCTTTTTGATATCTTTTGCTTGATTCTGTAGAAGATCTTTTCCCCTTTTCTAGGGATTGTGTTCCCTAGGGTTTTCCTATATATAATGCTACTTTCTTTATACTTAAACACTACACACACAAACACTTAATTTCCTTCTCCTTGCTCTCTGCCGTTGTTCCTCAGCCGCCTCCCCTCTCTTTGCCTCCGTTTTCTCCTCTGTCCTCCCTGCATTTCCGGTAATATATATATATAATAATTTGTTTAAGATACATATTACTAATGGTTACATATATTCAAGACTTAAAACCAATCGATAAACCAATAAACTCTTATTTATAGGTTAACTTGTGCTTGTTTAAAAGTTGGTTCTTGCTTTAGCTTTCAACGCACCGTTTACATGTGAGTAATCTCGTACCTAATCCCTTTTTATTTTTAACGTTTTGGGATGTTCATGTGTTCGTACAAACTTGAGTCTTAAACTTGTTTATGAACTTTCGTCGCGCAGTATCCCATGTGTAGGGACGTTTACTTGGCTGTTTATTTGTATGTGTGAATCATTAACCGCTTTGTTCGGCCTATTCCGAAGTTTTCATGGATCCATTAGATGAACACGGGAGACCTATCGTTTACGGTTTTCTTTTGTTTACACGTGCACAGATGATTTCTTGTTTTTGTGCTCAATTGGGAGCACGGATTGAACTATGAGCTATGATCTATTTAGGCTTGATCACAATCTGATTACACCCTTGTTAAACACCAGATTTACACATGTTGCGCGCAGATTTATTATTATCTATTTATATCTATTAAACTTGATCTCTCACCGACACGCAAGTGTTGACGTTTTATTTTAACACATGTTCAGGTTCGCAGTAGCTGCATACGGAGCTTGAGGACACATAGGATGTTTGCTTTTATTTTGGACCTAGATTAAAATGTAACAAGACAAGTTTATGTTATTTGAATATTTTGAATTATAATATATTGATTTATGTTATCTTGTGATTGCGTTGCGCGTGCGCGATAAATGTGTATTAATAAATATTGACACCAAATAGTGTCACGAGTAATGAAACAATATGTGGCGCCCCGATGTATAATCCGCCATCGGTCGGGGTGTTACAGATTGGTATCAGAGCTCTGTGACTTTAGGATAGGTGGTTAGACGTAACGACCTAGAATACCTAAGAGTCCCTTCTCGCGCATGAGAGAAATCTCATGTTCGCGCGCTAATTGTTATTTACTCGATATTTATAAAATATGCTTGCGCATACGCAGCACTTGATTTCATGTTTTATTCGCGATCTTTCGATTTTTATTAAATTTCAATTTATTTCTTTACTTACATATTCGTTTGTTGTGGAGATTGAAAATCCGAGAAGTCATGGTGGTACATGAATAGTTGATTTTCAATTACCATTAACTTTATGTTTTAAATTGAAGATTTGAAAAGTCATGGTGATACATGAATTGTCAAATCTCCAACATTCATTTACTCGATATTTTAAATTGAGAATTCGGAAAGTCATGGTGATGCATGAATTGTCGATTTTCAATTCGAACTCATTACCTGTATTAAGTTTGCATTTTACTTCAAATTTGATAGCGTTTAACTTCGCGAAACAAGCTTTACGACGATGTACTTTGCGCTAAAACGATATTAACAAAAACTAAAACTTTTATAGAATGCCTCCGCTATCTCGCCGCCATCAGAGGAGAGAAGCCTCGCGCAGACGTAGGCAGCAACGTTCCCAGGAAATGGCCGCCGCAATAGCCCAAGCCTTAAACCAAACTAATACCAACCCCTCCGGATACAATATTAAATCCTTCAATGCGGGTAACCCTCCGAAATTCACAGGACTTGAAGGAGCCACCGTAATGCTCCAGTGGCTCGAGAAAATTGAAAACACTTTCCTCCATACCCAATTCCCTCCAGACCGACGAACCTTATATGCCTCTAGTGTCCTGGAATCAAGGGCGCTTACTTGGTGGAATGGAGTAGCTCATGCGCGTGGCGCAGAAGCTGCTTCTAGCATGCTCTGGGAGGAATTTAAGGATCTCCTGACGCGAGAATTCTGCCCTCCCAACGAAGTAAAGCGCCTGGAGGAAGAATTTTGGAATCTTAAACAGTACAGTGGTGAAGCGCGCGAGTACGCGACGCGCTTCCATGAATTAAGCTTGCTTGTCCCACACCTAGTTACCCCTTCCCGCCGAGCCATCGAGAAGTTCCTTGGGGGTCTCCCCATGGAAATTCAAGACTCTGTATGGGCCAGAAACCCAGTAACCCTCTCTGACGCCATCGAGTTGGCCGCTGTGCTCAGCGACAACCATGTCAGAGCAGGAACCCTGTTCCTGCGGGGATCTGAGAAGACCAAACCCACCAAGACTGTCCCAGAACCAATAGAAACCAAACCAGAACCCTCAAACCGTAACAACCTCAAGCGCAGGCGCAAAGCCTATGCGCTTACCAGCCCGCCCATTGTCCAGCAACCCACCTACCAACCCCTAGTACACGCTCTTAACCCACTATCAACCTACCCCACACCCCCTGTAGTCCATAACTATGCCTTAACCAATCCCGCACTCCCTGCCCCGCCAACTAAGAAACCCTACACAGGAAACCAACCGTTTTGCCCAATCTGTAGACTTCATCACCCAACTCACACCCCGTGTCGACAATGTAACCGATGTGGCCGCGTTGGCCACTCTGCTGAGTACTGTAGAGTCCCTTCCGCCAACCCAACTGCGCAAACACCACCAGCCTACCTGCAGAACCCACAACCAACATACCCTAATCCACGACCCAGGTCGTGCTATAACTGCGGTGATCCCAGTCATTTCCGGAACGCGTGCCCGAGACTACAAGTTCAAATTACCCAAGCGAATCCGGTTAACCAAATTTCGAACCAAGTGACGCGCGGACGAGCTTTTAATATAACCGCGCACCAAGCGTAAGCGAATAATGACGTGGTTAATGGTACATTTTTACTTAACGGACATTATGCATCTATACTCTTTGATACTGGCGCCGATAGAAGTTTTATTTCTCGCGCATTTGAGCAGAAACTTGCGCGACCGCGCATAAACTTAAGCGAAAACTTTTCAGTTGAATTGGCTAATGGTGAAACTATTTTAATAAACTCCGTAATCAAAGATTGCACGCTTAACCTTAACGAAAACGATTTTCTGATCGACCTCATCCCCAAGCCTCTTGGAAGTTTTGATGTTATTATTGGTATGGATTGGCTCTCGCAAAACCGCGCTGAAGTTATTTGCGCCAAGAAGTTGATTCGCATCCCTCGAGAAAATGGTGATCTTCATATCTACGGCGAGAAACCGTCTAACGGTCTTAAACTTATGTCTTGCGCTGAAACCCGAAGACTCTTGCGGAAGAAATGTATCGCATTCTTAGCCCATGTGGTCAAACCCGATGAAGGAAAGAAGAAACTTTGTGAAATCCCTATCGTGCGTGACTTTCCTGAAGTCTTTCCCGATGATCTTTCTGGTTTACCTCCCGTTCGGGAAGTCGAGTTTCGTATTGATCTTGTCCCTGGTGCTTCCCCCGTAGCCAAATCTCCTTATCGTCTTGCACCCGCTGAGATGCAAGAATTAGCAAGTCAACTTCAAGAGTTGACCAATAAAGGATTCATTCGCCCTAGCTCTTCGCCCTGGGGTGCTCCGGTGTTGTTCGTTAAAAAGAAGGACGGTTCGTTTCGCATGTGTATTGATTACCGCGAGCTGAACAAGCTCACCATTAAGAACCGGTATCCCTTACCGCGTATTGACGACCTCTTTGATCAACTCCAAGGTGCCTCTTGTTTTTCCAAGATCGATCTCTGTTCTGGCTATCACCAGTTGCGTATCCGCGAAGAGGATATTCCTAAAACTGCCTTTCGAACTCGCTATGGCCATTTTGAATTCTTGGTCATGTCCTTCGGTTTAACCAACGCACCCGCTGTTTTCATGGATCTAATGAATCGGGTGTGTAGGCCTTTCTTGGATAAATTCGTGATTGTGTTTATCGATGACGTTCTGATTTATTCCAAAACCAAGGTCGAGCATGAGCAACATCTTCAGTTGGTGTTGCAAAAGCTTCGAACCGAGCAACTCTTTGCCAAACTCTCCAAGTGTGAATTTTGGTCGGATGAAGTACAGTTTCTTGGCCATGTTGTTAACAAGATGGGTATCCATGTCGACCCATCCAAGATTGAAGCAATCAAGAACTGGATTACGCCATCCACTCCTACCGAAATCCGTTCCTTTTTGGGCTTAGCTGGTTACTACCGGCGATTTATTTCGAACTTCTCAAAGATCGCTTTGCCTTTAACAGCTTTAACGCACAAAGGCAAACCGTATATTTGGGGCTCGAAGCAAGAAGAAGCCTTCCAAACGCTCAAGCGATTGTTGTGCGAAGCTCCTGTTCTAGCGCTACCTGAGGGTAATGACGATTTTGTCGTGTATTGCGATGCATCCAACCAAGGTCTCGGTTGTGTACTTATGCAACGAGGCAAGGTTATCGCTTACGCGTCAAGGCAACTCAAAATTCATGAAAAGAATTATACGACTCACGACCTCGAACTTGGTGCAGTTTTATTTGCCTTGAAAATCTGAAGACACTACCTTTATGGTACTAAGTGTATCCTCTACACCGACCATAAAAGCCTTCAGCACATTTTTGATCAAAAGGAACTTAACATGAGACAACGCCGATGGAACGAACTCATCAGCGATTACGATTGTGAGATCCGATATCACCCTGGAAAGGCTAATGTAGTAGCTGATGCGCTCAGCCGCAAACCCAGCCAGCTTAACTGTATCTTGCCGCGCACGCAGCTTCACTTCGCGCCGATCCAAAGCAACCTTGAATCGCGCATTCGTGACGCGCAGTGCGCATCCATCAGCAATGGCAACCTTCGCGCCGAGTTAGCGTGTGGCGCGGAAGCGCATTTTGTCCCTAATCTGAGTGGAATTCTCTGCTATCTCAATCGCATCTGGATTCCCAATGATGAAAATCTTCGCTCTGTCTTACTGAGTGAAGCGCACAAATCTCGGTATTCCGTTCATCCTGGTGCTGATAAAATGTACAAGGATTTGCGCATTACTTATTGGTGGCCTGGTATGAAAAAGGACATTGCTGTG
The DNA here is from genome assembly GCF_021521415.1 of Bidens hawaiensis. Taxonomy (NCBI): domain Eukaryota; kingdom Viridiplantae; phylum Streptophyta; class Magnoliopsida; order Asterales; family Asteraceae; genus Bidens; species Bidens hawaiensis. The sequence continues at coordinate 70,039 of NW_027494005.1, forward strand.
TTCGTAGCTAAATGCCTAACTTGTTCTAAGGTAAAAGCTGAACATCAACGCCCATCTGGTTTGCTCGAACAACCAGAAATTCCTACGTGGAAATGGGAAAGTATAGCAATGGACTTTATCACCAAGTTACCCTTGACCGCAAGCAAACATGATAGTATTTGGGTAATAGTGGATCGATTGACCAAGTCTGCCCACTTTCTGCCCATTCGTGAAACTTACCGTGTTGAGCAACTTGCGCAGCTCTATGTCAAGGAGATTGTCTGCCGTCATGGTACTCCCTTGAGCATCATATCCGATCGCGATGGCCGTTTTATATCTCGCTTTTGGAAATCTCTCCAAACTGCGTTAGGAACTCGTTTGGACATGAGTACTGCATATCATCCTCAGACTGACGGACAGTCTGAGCGAACCATCCAAACCCTTGAGGATATGCTTCGATCTTGTGTTCTTGATTTTGGAGGTAATTGGGATTCACACCTACCTCTGATCGAGTTCTCTTATAATAACAGCTATCATTCCAGCATCGGTATGGCCCCATTTGAAGCACTTTACGGTCGAAAGTGCCGCTCACCGATTTGTTGGAGCGAAGTGGGTGAAGTTCAAATCACAGGACCCGAACTAGTTCAAGAGACAACCGATAAAATCGCCAAGATCCTTGATCATCTGCTGACTGCCAGAAGCCGACAGAAGAGTTACGCAGATCGCAGGCGAAAGCCTCTCGAATTTCTAGCTGGTGATCTTGTTCTCCTCAAAGTATCGCCCTGGAAGGGTGTTGTCCGCTTTGGGAAGAAAGGTAAGCTTGCACCTCGTTATGTTGGTCCGTTCAAGATTCTCGCGCGCGTAGGAAAAGTTGCCTACAAACTTGACCTGCCGCCCGCGCTCAGCAATGTGCATCCAACGTTCCATGTATCCAATCTCAAGAAATGTCTAGCTGACGAGAACCTTCACATACCACTTGATGAAGTTCAAGTTGATGAATCTATGCATTTCGTTGAGAAGCCTGTTGAGATTATGGATCGCGAGGTAAAGCAAACCAAGCGCAGTCGCATCCCCATTGTTAAAGTTCGTTGGCAGTCCAAGCGCGGAGCCGAGTTCACTTGGGAAAGGGAAGATCAGATGAATATCAAGTACCCGCACCTTTTCTCTGCGCAACCTACTTCGAGATAAATTTCGGGACGAAATTTCTTAAAGTAGGGGAGACTGTGACAACTGCCCTATCCGACCCGACCCAGGTACCCGTTTTCGAATCCGATTCTTTTTATGATTTAAAATTTGATTATTAACCTTTGTAATTTAACATTTAATAAATCATATATATTTGTATATTACTTACTAATAATAATTTCCTTCCTGCCTTCTTCTCTCTTTCTTTCCGCCGTTCCGCCTCTTTCTTTCTTGTCGCCGTCCCGCCTCTTTCTCTTTCTTGTCGCCATCTCGCCCTTTCTATCTCTTGTCGCCGTCCCGCCCCTCTGCTTAACCCTTACGCCTTGAACCCCCTTTTTCTCTTAACTCCTTGCTTGTCCTTTGGTTCTTTCCGCCTAAGGATGTCTGCGCAGCTCCACGCGCCAGACTCCTTACAAGGAAGCCTGCGTGAAGACCAGCTGTTTCTAGGCGAACTGTTCCCGCAGCGCGCTAAGGACTGGAGTTCTCCCCGCGGCGCGCTAAGAATTGTAATTCTTCCCGCGGCGCGCTAAGAATTGTAATTCTTCCCGCGGCGCGCTGAGGATTGTAGTTCTTCCCGCGACGCGCTGAGGATTGTAGTTCTTCCCGCGGCGCGCTAGGAATTATTCGGTCTGCCTTCGCCCTCGCGCGTGCGCTCGAGTCTTCTCGCGCTAGACCTCAAGTCTTTTCTTCTGTTTTATCCAGCCTGTTTGCTTTGTGATATCTTATCTTCTGTGCTGTTGACCTAACCTGCCTTATGTCTGAAAAGCCACTTTCGGCGCAGCATGCGCACCAACCCTATTGGTTGGCAGAAAAAGTGACTGACATTATCTTTTGAGATCTGCTTTTCCAGAACCTTTACCTGACACCTCCTTTGCTTTATTCTGTTCCTGTCAGCCTTTTTCCCTTGTCCCCTGTAGCTACCATATCTTTTGATATCTTTTACTTTTCTGATCTTTTGCTTTTTGATATCTTTTGCTTGATTCTGTAGAAGATCTTTTCCCCTTTTCTAGGGATTGTGTTCCCTAGGGTTTTCCTATATATAATGCTACTTTCTTTATACTTAAACACTACACACACAAACACTTAATTTCCTTCTCCTTGCTCTCTGCCGTTGTTCCTCAGCCGCCTCCCCTCTCTTTGCCTCCGTTTTCTCCTCTGTCCTCCCTGCATTTCCGGTAATATATATATATAATAATTTGTTTAAGATACATATTACTAATGGTTACATATATTCAAGACTTAAAACCAATCGATAAACCAATAAACTCTTATTTATAGGTTAACTTGTGCTTGTTTAAAAGTTGGTTCTTGCTTTAGCTTTCAACGCACCGTTTACATGTGAGTAATCTCGTACCTAATCCCTTTTTATTTTTAACGTTTTGGGATGTTCATGTGTTCGTACAAACTTGAGTCTTAAACTTGTTTATGAACTTTCGTCGCGCAGTATCCTATGTGTAGGGACGTTTACTTGGCTGTTTATTTGTATGTGTGAATCATTAACCGCTTTGTTCGGCCTATTCCGAAGTTTTCATGGATCCATTAGATGAACACGGGAGACCTATCGTTTACGGTTTTCTTTTGTTTACACGTGCACAGATGATTTCTTGTTTTTGTGCTCAATTGGGAGCACGGATTGAACTATGAGCTATGATCTATTTAGGTTTGATCACAATCTGATTACACCCTTGTTAAACACCAGATTTACACATGTTGCGCGCAGATTTATTATTATCTATTTATATCTATTAAACTTGATCTCTCACCGACACGCAAGTGTTGACGTTTTATTTTAACACATGTTCAGGTTCGCAGTAGCTGCATACGGAGCTTGAGGACACATAGGATGTTTGCTTTTATTTTGGACCTAGATTAAAATGTAACAAGACAAGTTTATGTTATTTGAATATTTTGAATTATAATATATTGATTTATGTTATCTTGTGATTGCGTTGCGCGTGCGCGATAAATGTGTATTAATAAATATTGACACCAAATAGTGTCACGAGTAATGAAACAATATGTGGCGCCCCGATGTATAATCCGCCATCGGTCGGGGTGTTACAAGCGAAGTCTGTCCTTGTAATTCATACAACACCTTCATCATGGATAACTCCATTAATGGAATTCTTGAAGGAGGGAAAGGTACCGGACGATTGCGCACAGGCGAGGAAGATAAGACACAAGTCGCAGAACTACGAACTGCTTGATGGTACGTTATATCGACGCTCTTATCTTGGACCGCTCATGAAATGCCTGGATGCCGAGGAAGCGAGCTATGTGATCAGAGAGATACACGAAGGAATCTGTGGAATACATGCTGGCCCGCGCATGGTGGTTGCCAAGGCAATGAACGCAGGTTACTATTGGCCAGGCATGTACTTGGACGCGTTAAAAGAGATCCAAAAATGCAAAGCGTGCCAGAGCTATGCGCCAAACACCATGCGGCCAAAGAACAACTTGATTCCGGTGACCTCCGCATGGCCGTTCCATAAATGGGCAATCGATATTGTGGGTCCCTTACCACAAGCGCAAGGGCGAGTAAAATTTTTGGTAGTGGCAGTAGACTATTTCACAAAATGGGTTGAAGCCAAGCCACTAGCAAAAATCACAGCCGAGGCAATGAAGCAATTTATTTGGAGCCACATCATATGCCGTTTTGGCCTGCCAATGGAAATTGTGAGCGACAATGGCAAACAATTCACTGACAGGAAGATATCCAGTTGGTTCAAGGAATTGCGCATCAACCAAGTCTTCACTTCAGTATACCACCCTCAAGGGAATGGCCAAGTGGAGCGCGCGAACCAAAGCTTGCTGAATGGGCTGAAGAAAAGGTTGGAGGGAGAATCCCATTCATGGGTTGAGGAGCTACCTAATGTCCTGTGGGCGCACAGGACATTAAGCAAAACCAGCAATGGCGAATCCCCGTTCAGCCTAACCTATGGAACGGAGGCTATGACTCCAACAGAAATTGGATGCCCATCCCATAGAGTGCTCATGATGAGTAAGATGGATAACGAGTGCGAAAGGAGGTTGGATCTCAACTTACTTGAAGGGCGCAGAGAGGCGGCTATCATCAATGAAGCCAAATACAAGAAGAAACTAAAAAAATAATACAATCAGCGCGTGAAAGAATGCCACTTCAAGAAGAATGATTTTGTCCTTCGGAACAATAAAGCTAGTCGCGCGATACCCCCGGGAAAGATGTCCCCCAACTGGGAGGGACCTTATCAAGTCTCGGTGGAATTGGGAAAAGGCGCATACGCTTTAAAAGATTTGAATGGAAAGAAGATCCCGCGCACATGGAACGCAGCACAGCTTAGAAAATGTTTCATGTAAAAATTGTCAAGATTGTAATCAAGGCTTTTTAAGCCATTATGAATAATGATACGCGCTATTTTCTTTTAATGTGTGTTCTATTACCTTTTGCATACATGTTTCACACTTCCCTTTATTAATTTTGAGCAATATGACAACATTGTATTGACATCAAAACTAAAAATAAAACGAAGTAAAACATACATGCGCGAGCTTCAAGCTCAACTCTAAAACGTCAGGGCCTTAGCCCAATAATATGAGCCTTAGCTCAGGGCCTTAGCCCAATAATACGAGCCTTAGCTCAAATCACTCACAACATCCATCCTACATGCTGCGCAGCTAGACCATAAAAGTACCTAAGCACAACTAAGGCAAAGCACATGCCAAAACATAGTGGTTAAGGTCTCAGGTCGAGGTCGCGCATGGGATTATAATGGATATCAGAGTAACACATACTGACACATAAAGGCTAAAAAACTCATTCATAATTCCCTATAATAAATGCGCGATAACGTCTCGCAAAAGAGGAATAATGAAGTGCCAAGGCACATGTCAGCATATTCAGAATATTGCAAAAATAACTTGAAATATGACAAGGATTAAGTAAAATAATTTCCTTACAACCTTGTTCAAGTTTCAATGTTCAAGCATATCTTATATTCAACAAGCAAACACATGCAATATAAAGAGATGAATTGGGAATGCGCAAGATGCGAATAAGGGAAAAACAAAATTTCATTCAAAAACATAGAAGTTTACAAATTTACAAAATGATGAGATAAAAACTACAAACAAAAAAAAACATGAAGGGCTTTTCAAGTCTCTATATCAACATCGGCCTCTTCATCGTCCTCATCATTAGCTCCTCCCTCAGCATCTGGCGCAGCCCGCTCCTCGTCATCTCCAAACTTACCATAATCAAGCTGTTCGTCTTGAATGGAGTCGTCTTCTATCACGATAGTGTCAGGAGTAGGTCCTTTGGCCACGCCAGAGCCGCTAGCAGAGGCAGCATTGCCCGCGCCATCATCGCTGCCACCAGTCCCTTCACACTCGTCAAGTAATTTCTTTAGCGCGCTGAGATCGGGCTGGTCAGCAAGCGCGGCTATCTGCAAGTCACAAGGAAAAGTATGAGTACAAAAGACTAGGAAAATAAGTCAAGGTAAACTCATTAAGGTTAAAATACCTGCTCAAGGATGGGAATGGGAGTATTCAAATACTTCTCCCCCACCTCGGCCATGTCAGCGCAGACAACGTCGAGCTGATAAGGGTAGTCGGATGGATTCTTCTTCAGCATGCCATATTCATAGCCATCCTTAAACCCTTCAGCTCGACCCACCAAGCGCGACGCAGCATTGCAATCCATCACAAGGGTCTGAAACTCGTCTGAGTATTTCATCGCATAAGCGCAACGAGTCATACCCTGTGAAACTAGCCATTGGCGATCCTGCGCGAGGAAAGAAACAGACGTCTCAAGAGCAGGAATCTAAGAGTTTAACAACTCAACAGTTTCCTTGGTCTGTTTTAGCTCTTCTTTGTCGGACGCTGCTGCCGCCAAGGCCTCATTCCTTTCCGCTCGCGCAGCATCGAGCTCTTCGCTGTTAGACGCTGCTGCCGCCAGGGCTTCATCCTTTTCTGCCCGCGCAGCTTCGAGCTCTTTCTTCAGGCGCGCAACCTCACTCTCTAATAAAGATTTGTCAGTGATAGCCTGCACAAGAGTTTGATCACGCGCCTCTGCCTCTAACTCCAAATCACGCGCTCGCCGCGCGTACCTGGCCACATCCGCCTCTGCCGCCTGCAGCTTCTCCCGCGCAGCCTGCAGCTCATGCCCGCGCTTCACAAAGGCAGCGTTGGCACTTGTTCGGTTCTCGCTAAGTTCTGCTTGGAGTTTCTCAGCTCTCTCTCGAGCGTCAGAAAGATTCCAAGCAGAAACCTTAGCCTCTTGCTTGGCCTCCGCAAGGGCATCACGCACCTTTATATAATCATTACGAAGCTCTTGGGAGGCAGCAAAGAACGCAGACCCAGCAAAAAGGTGGTCGTTGAGCAAGTCCATGCGAGAGCGGTCCTCCTGAAACATCCTTTCAGCCGGAGGCACAGAGTGAGCCCAGAAGTCTTCACACACGCCCATGGATTGAAATGAGCTATCCTCAGTAATATTCCATCTCGGGCGGTATATGTGATCGGCTTCCTACAAACACAAAGCAACGCAAAAGCAACGTTTTAGTCATCTAAACACTAATATGGAAGTCCGCAGAGCGGAGCAAAACAAACTTATACATGCGGAGAGCCAGCAGAAAAGTCAGCGCCAGCCCCACGAGAAGGCTGCGCCACGAAATCTCGTGGCGCTACAGGGCTTGCGCGGCCGCCATCGGAATCTTCAAAATTGACCTCCTCATCATCCTCTGTAACAGGTCTTTTCTCCTGCGACTTGGAAAAATCAAAAACAGTCTCGCGAGGAGGGCTGCGCGCAGGAGGAGGTGAGGGAGGTCTCGACGCCGCTAGATCAGCGCGTAAAATAGTCTCCTGCTCCTTAGTAATCCCAATGAGAGGAGATTCAGTGCTTGTTGGAGCAGGAGCAGAACTAACGGCGCCGGCGCCAGCAGTGCCGCCAGCAGCTTGTGTGCCAGCTATAATTCCAATGAAAAAACCAAAGAGAAATGATTCATGACTTGATCTAAAAAAAAAAAAAGAAGTCAGAAAATCAAAGCGCAATAAATACCTTGGCGCACCGCCGTCCGCGAATTGAGCATCGCCATGAAGTCCATTTTCCCCCTTTTCGAGGGTAAAACAGGGGACTTCAAAGCAACCTTCGGTGCAGCCTCGGTACCTTGCTGCGCCTGAGGTTGAGCCACCAAGGTCGCCGGCTCTACAAACATTTGAGTGAGCAAAGATTCATTAATAACTCTATCGGAATCACGCTCATAAAACCACAAAATATAAACAAAGTATACCTGTTGGAGAAGATGAAACAGCAGGCGCAGCGCCGCTTCCCTTGTCCGCCGCGCGAAGAGATGAGGTGGCGGCACCATACCTCGTGTGGACAGGAGGATTGCCCACACCTCGAGGCAAAGAAGACGAGGAAAACTTGGAGGTAAACCCCTTGGTTTTCTCAAGTCCCTTCGCTTGGGTAGGAGGATCCTGGGCAACAGGGGCATCATTTTTCTTCTGTTTTTTACTGGCCCCTGCGCCAGTTTTGCCTTTAGCTTTGCGCTTGAGTTGTGGCGCCTCAGCTTCTTCCTCCACCTCTTCTTCCGCAAGCTCCAGCTCGTAGTTCTCGAGCGCATCTACAATACGTGCAACAGAAATGTTAACCAAATTTGGTATTCTAAAGGCATAAGCATAAGTACAAAGGCTTACCAGACGCATCGCTGTCAAAGCAAAATCCCAAATCAACAGGGATGAACATATCATCGAAGCGATCGGGGAAAGCAACTTCCCCAGCGCCCAGCGCGACAGAGCCACCCTCCATATGCTCATCATAGGCGGCGTGGACGTATTCCTTGCTTACTGCATAATACAAGACAAATGATATCAGCAAAACGAATTATATTCGCGCAGAAATAATGCAATGAGCTAATAACTCACCTAAGCCATCAACTTGAATGACAGGCTCAGTTGCGCTGTCGGCCCACCTCTTGCTTATACCAACCCCCACCAGCGCCTCCTCGCAAATATTCTTGGCGGGGGATGGTTCAGCAGTCAACTTGTTAACCCATGCACCAGTTGGGTTTTTAAGAACATTTTCATCCGCGGGCGCATAAGTGATCGCGCGCATGGTCATGCGGATGGGAATCACACCAGCCTTAATATAAAAAAATTTCTCAGACCAGTCATGAAGGCTTTTGAAGGAAACAGTGCAGCACTTAACCTTCTGACTGCGAGGTATGAAGGAAAACCAAGAATCTTGGATTTTTGGCTTGTAAAAATATTGAAAGCGCCGAGGGGTGGGCTCCTCGCGCTGAGCTTTGCACATGAACTCAAAATGAGTCATGCGCACTAGTCCACAAGGATGGACTTGGGATATGTGAATCCCATAAAACTGAAGCAGCGCACCCATAAACCTTGTCATCGGGAGACGAAGGTTACAGTGAGTGAAAAAGTGACAGTATAAGGAGATATAGCCGGTGGGCGGATCTGCCGCCGTTTGCCCGGTCGCCGGGAGCAGACAGCCGTACTCAGGGAGAAAACCCTGAGAGGCGATGAGATTGTCGAAATCAGGCTGTTTAAGTTTGCAGGGAATCTCATCCCATCTCTTCACTGTTTTGCTCTTCCCCACCTCCTACGACTAGGCCTCGGCAGCCCGTTTACCCTTGCCGGTCTTCTTCAAAGTAGACATAACTAATGATTTTACACGGCGTTTGCTGGGGGAAATTGTGGTGTCTGGGTTATCAGACATACAATGGTGAATCAAAGAGCAGTTACTTTAAGCACAGAAATCTGGAAGCAAAAGACAGGCTCTTAATCGGAATAAAAATTGAAGGATAGAGCTCTGAAATAACAATGAAGATGAAGAAAACCACTCAAAAGGCTTGCTTTTATAGGCCCAGGAGAGAGAAAGAAACAAGTACTGATCAGAGTTCACGCGCCCCCACTCGCAGGTGCAGGCCAACATGAGCGCGACACGTGTTCCTGACACTGTGTGAGGAGACATGAAAGGCAACTGTAGCACCTCGAGCACACGAAAAGTCTGACACGTAACGTCTCCATCTCTGACGCATGTCAGCACCAACCAACCACGTACATGGACGATTCATTTCAACCAAAAGGATAGAATTTCGCGCAACGCACATATGAGAAATGAAAAAGAAAAGACAAACCCTATTAAAAGAGCAAACTATTAAGTCTAATATCTATCTTACCTCGCTCGCGCGACACAAGACACACATTAGACTGGGGGGCTTGAAGAGGTATGCACCCGCCTTAACATCGAGCGGGGCGGGTCAACCCACAAGATATAGACAAGAGGCTTGAAATCAAGATGTCATGAAGGCACAAAGCCAAAACATATGCGCATGGCGCATATCACATATGCTCACGCGTATCACATATGCTCACGCGTATCACATATGCTCACGCGCCATATATGCTCACGCATATCACATCTGCGCGTGGCGCATATCACATATGCTCACGCATCATATATGCTCACGCATATCACCTCTGCGCGTGGCGCATATCACATATGCTCACGCATATTACATATGCTTGCGCATATCACATCTGCGCATGAAACATCTGCGCGTGAGAATAAAGAGAAGACTTCGCGCATCCCCAGGATAGGCGCATATCACACATGCACATAATCAACCTCGTCCTTATCTAAATCAGGATAAGGACAACCCTGATTGTGCTCACCAGACAACCTTCCAGAAGGTATCCTTTAAGGAATAAAGAATATGCTGATGTTGACAGCTGCCAATGAAAGGTGGACAACTCAGCAAAACCCATGTGCTACCACGTGATGGCACATGGGTCAGGTGAAATACCTTGGTCAGAGAATAATCAATGAAAAAGCACCGGGTGTCCTAAGGACACGTGGCGCGAAGCAATAGGAGGAGGCCAGAAAGGCCCTAATGGGATCTGAGCCCAATCATTGGAAACCCTAACACTATAAATACCACACCACCTCCACAAGAGGAGGTAAGCAAGAAAATACACTCTAAATCCTTACTCACTTTCAGATTATTATTATCTTCTCCTACAATATCTTATTCTCACACCGGAGGGTTACCCCAAAGAGGACCCCTCTGTCCCTTTCTGAGGGGTAAGTTCACGGTGCTGCTCGTTTTGTAGGTGGAAGAATTCATACTCCGGAAAACCATCGGTGATATAGCATACTCATACCCGAGGAAAGTTGATCGTTTACTAGTAAGTCGATCCACGTTTCTTCACTAATGAAAAAAAAAGCCCTTTGAAAATCAAGCATCAAAACAATATCATGAAAATTAACAGAGTTTTTATTTAAAAAAAAAAGAAAAAAACCTAAAAGAAACATGAAAATGAAGCTTAAAATGATCCATTCTAGAGATCCGAACTAGAAATAGCCTGAATTAACTCGCAATGCGGATGATCCACAAGCAAACTAACGAATTCGCCGATCAAATTGAAATCCAAAAGCTAAAGAAAAAGACAGTAAAGTGGTGATGAAAGAGAAAGAGCATACTTATACTTACAGAGGAGATTCGTTAAAAACAAGGGCAAAAGGCTACTATCGAATTCGTTAAATCAAGCAAGCAAAATTGATTTGGTAGAGAAGAGAAGGTTCAGTTATATTATTTGTATTTGTATAGCCCTGCTGCCTGCCTGCCTGCCTGCATAATATCATTCCATAATATCATGTGCGAGCGTACAAAACGCGCACCGCTTTCTTTCTGCTTCTAAAAGCCGACTTCAGTGTCTATGAGCTGTAACTTGTCTAAACATGTTCTTATTCTATTTTTATTTTTTCTTTTCTTTTCTTTTCCTTTCTCGATAGTTAATTTTATTTTATGCCAATGCCACCATTATTATTATTATTATTATTATTATTATTATTATTCACTAATTCATCATCATAGGTTCATAGCTTATATAATGTTTCAAATAAAAAAAAAGTTGCATAACAGATTTTCAAGATCAAGAATCATCATTTTTCTGTGCAACAAAAAGATACAAAAACAATTACTTTTTAGTAATAAATAATCATTTAAGAATAAAGTATATGTGTGAAGTCATGAAATGTATAAGCTTAAGTCGTGCATCTACATTACGTCCATATTCATGTATTAGCTTTATATATATATATATATATGGTAAGGATCCTAAGAGAACCATTGATAAATTGAAACTTTGAGAATCATTTTAGACCACTAAAAAAACCCTCTAAAAAAATATTAAAAAAATTATAAAACAAACAAAACCGAAAATTTTAAAAAAGTAAAAAAACCAAAATTCTTATATTTCATTCCGGTTTCATTAAAAAAAACAGAATTTTTTTTTCTTTTTAATTCGTATTATACTTATACACATATGTATACTTTCATTTAATCTCTAGTTACGTAATATACACATATGTACATTATCATTTACCTTAAATTATACATATATGTATAGGAAAAAACATGTGTGTACATATTATACATATATGTATAATAAAAAAACCGATTTTTTTTCCTTTTTAATTCGTATTATACCTATACACGTATGTATACTTTCATTTAATCTCTAGTTATGTAATGTACACATATGTACATTATCATTTACCTTAAATTATACATGTGTATAGGAAAAAATATGTGTGTACATATATGTACATATTGTACATATATGTATATGTATAATTTAGCTAAACCGAGATTATTTTTTTTTTTTTTTAGAAACTGGGATGATAAAAGAACTTTGGTTTTTTTACTTTTTTTATTTTTGTGTTTTTTTTTGTTTTATGATTTTTTTTATTTTTGGGTTTTTTTGTGGTCTAAAATGGTTCTCATAGTTCTCAATTCCCAAAAAGTTCTCACATGATATATATATAGGGGAGATTTCAATTAAGAACTCCTTTGAGTTTTAAGAACTCGAAAGAACTCAGTGTAACGATTTTATTTTCGAATTTTTTTTACACATACGTAATATATGTAAGTTACATAAATGTAAAAAAATTACATAATTTTTTACGCACCGAGTCGACTTTTTACACATGTGTAACGGACGTAAAAGTTAGTGTAACCACTTACATATTTATTCTCTCTCCTACTTTGACTTTTTTGTCAGATTTAATCTCAACCACATATTCCAATTCATTTAATTAAATGTGTGGCCTAGAATTGAGTTCTTAAGTTCTTAAAACTCAACATGGTTATCAAAATATCGCTTCCCTATATATATATATATATATATATATATATTTGTATATTTCTTTCATGTGTAGAACTTATGTTGAATGATTTAAAGAACTAGTTTGTTTTGTTATTGAAATTAATGTTTTTAAATAGGAAAAAAGGGTTAGGTTATAATAGGAAGTATAGTTTTTGTAGGAAGGATAAGAAGTAATCTTATCCATTTATTTTGAATATGTAGGGTTGAGATTAGTTTATGGGGAAATCAAGTGTGAACACAAGGTAAAGGGCATAAAAGGAATAACACATTTGCTGACTTTCTCTCTCCACATGCAAGGCATATGCCAAATTCCCCCATCATTTTAAAACGTCCATAACTTTTTTTTACGATGTTTTTATTGAAAAACAAATTCACCATAATAACGAGTGTCTTTTTATCTTTTACATGAGTACCATATTGTAATATAAAAATTAAAAAAAAATTAGTGGGTTTTTTACAAATTGTGTTTTACCAAATTGTGTTTTACAAAATTGTGTTATACAATAATATTTTTCATTGTGTTTTTCCATTATATTTTTTACATTGTGTCATACAATTGTGTTTTTTATTGTGTTTTTTTTTTTCATAGTGTTTTTTTCCATTGTGTTTTTTACATTGTGTTTTTCATAGTGTTTTCCATTGTGTTTTTTCGGACTTTTCCGGCGAGGTGGTGGCGGTGGGTGACGGTTGTGGTGGCGGTGGGCGGTGGGGTGGTGGTGGTTATAGGATATAAGTGAAGATGTAAGTGGGTTTTGAGATTAATGTAAGTGGGTTTTGAGATTAAAGTAAATGGTTTTTGATATTTAAGTGTTGACTAAAATACCCTCCTTCCTAACCTTCTTAGGAAAATCAAACTTCTTATTTGAACCTAACCCTAGGAAAAGATATGCCTGATTACTTATGTGATCATAACACGGGAATAAAAAGTCGATACACAAAATATGCTTTGTGTATCTAATGTTGTGAGGCTTTCTACACAAAATATGCTTTGTGTATCTAATGTTGTGAGGCTTTCGACATGATTTTGTGTCACACGACTGTAGTAGTTAAAACTTAAATCGTTTTCACATTTTTATTTTCTTCAACTACGTAAATTTCTACAACTACGTACTCTTAACATACAATATATATTCAACTAGACATGTCTATGCATCTTGGATTACCTAGAAGTTTGATCTTGAAATATTCAATATCTATCTTCGAATTCTTTATTTATTTATGTATTCATGAGTTGTTGTTTCTTTAGTTATAGTGACATAAAGCAAGAAAGAACTCATATAAAGTAATGAAGAGGTATGTACCCGCCTCAACACCAAGCAAGGCGGGTCAACCCACAAGATAAAGACATTATGAAGGCACAAAGCCAAAACCCAGGCGCATCGCGCATACAAAACATGCTCAGGCATCATATGCTCGCGCATCACATATGCGCGCGGCGCATATCGCATGCTCTTGCACATCACATATGCGCGTGGCGCACCAGCGCGCGGCGCATATCACACGCTCGTGCATATCACACCTGCGCATGAAATATCTGCGCGTGAGAATAAAAAGAAGACTTCGCGCATCCTCAGGATGGGCGCATATCACACGTGCACATAATCAACCTCGTCCTTATCCAAATCAGGATCAGGGCAACCTTGATTGTGCACGTCAGACACTCTTCTAGAAGACATCTTTTTAAGGAGTAAGAATATCTTGATGTTGACAGCTGCCAAATGAAAGGTCGACAACTCAGCATGACACATGTGCTACCACATGATTTCAACCAACGAGAAAGCGCCAGGTGTCCCAGAGGACACGTGGCGCAGTGCGATTGGAGGAGGCCAACGAGGCTGAGCCCAGCCAGTGGAAACCCTAGCACTATAAATACAGCATCAACTCCACTTTGATGACACATTCATTCATACTCAATCATTGACAGTTACAAGCAGTGATATCACATTCAATCATATTGAATTATATTCACTCACAGTCAGTTACAGAAAAACACACAGTCACACAATCAAGAGTATTCAGCGATTCAGCAATACTCTTGAGATTTCACTGACTCACACTTTATTATCTTCTCCACAAAGATACTGATTCTCACGCCATCCAGCAAGTTTTGCGACGCCCCGCGCTCTCCGGAAGGCTGACAAAGTGGGCGCTGGAATTAGGTGAACACACGATCACTTATAAGCCCCGTCCAGCGATAAAGGGTCAAGTTTTGGCGGATTTCATCACGGAAATCCCAGACGGAAAGATTGAAGAAGCTCAGCGCGAGGTAGATCCTCCGCGAGCAAATGATGAAGAAGATGTTTGGAGGCTATTCACTGATGGAGCCTCCAACAGCGAAGGGTCCGGCGCAGGCCTCAAACTGATGGACCCTGATAATCGTGAATATACTTATGCTATCAAGTTGGACTTCAAGAGTACCAACAATGAGGCTGAGTATGAAGCCCTGCTGGCTGGTCTGCGCATCGCGCGCAAGTTTGGGGTTAAAAGACTAGAGGCGCATGTTGATTCTTACTTGGTAGCTGCTCAGGTCAACGGCCTATATGACGCCAAGGAGAACACAATGCCTCTGTATCTAGAGCAGGCAAAAAAGCTCGTTGAGCAGTTTGACTTCTTCAGAATAATACACATCTCGCGCAGCGAAAACAAGTCCGCTGACGCGTTGAGTAAAATGGCATCAACTAATTTTGATCACTTTGGCAAAGATGTCAGGGTGGAGGTAATGAGCAGCCCGTCAGTGCAAACGCAATCGGTCCTTGTAATTCATACAACCCCTTCATCCTGGATAACTCCAATAACAGAATTCCTGATGAAGGGGAAGTTACCAGACGATCGCGCACAGGCGAGAAAGATAAGACACAAGGCACAGAACTATGAATTACTTGATGGTACATTATATCGGCGCTCTTATCTTGGACCGCTCATGAAGTGCCTGGATGCTGAAGAAGCAACCTATGTGATTAGGGAGATTCATGAAGGAATCTGTGGAATTCACGCTGGCCCGCGCATGGTGGTTGCCAAGGCGATGAGCTCAGGCTACTATTGGCCAGGCATGTACTTGGATGCGCTAAAAGAAATCCAAAAATGCAAGGCATGTCAGAGCTACGCGCCAAACACCATGCGTCCAAAGAACAACTTGATTCCAGTCACCTCCGCATGGCCTTTCCACAAATGGGCCATTGATATTGTAGGGCCCCTGCCGCAAGCGCAAGGGCGAGTGAAATTTTTGGTAGTGGCGATAGACTATTTCACAAAATGGGTTGAGGCCAAGCCACTAGCAAAAATCACAGCTGAGGCGATGAAGCAATTTATCTGGAGCCACATCATTTGCCGTTTTGGCCTTCCCATGGAAATTGTGAGCGACAATGGCAAACAATTCACTGACAAGAAGATATCAAGCTGGCTCAGAGAATTGCACATCAACCAAATCTTCACATCCGTCTACCACCCTCAGGGGAATGGTCAAGTGGAGCGCGCGAATCAAAGTTTGCTAAATGGGCTGAAGAAAAGGTTGGAGGGAGAATCCCATTCTTGGGTCGAAGAGTTACCTAATGTCCTGTGGGCGCACAGGACATTAAGCAAAACTAGCAATGGCGAATCCCCGTTCAGCCTAACCTATGGGACAGAGGCTATGATCCCAGCAGAAATTGGATGCCCATCCCATAGGGTACTCATGATGAGCAAAACTGATAACGAGCGCGAAAGAAGATTGGACCTTAACTTGCTTGAAGGGCGCAGAGAAGCGGCTATCATTAATGAAGCCAGATACAAGAAAAAGCTGGAAAAATATTATAATCAGCGCGTTAAAGAATGCCACTTCAAGAAAAATGATTTTGTCCTTCGAAACAATGAAGCTAGTCGCGCAATACCCCCAGGAAAAATGTCCCCCAATTAGGAGGGACCTTATCAAATTTCAGAAGATTTGGGGAAAGGCGCGTACGCTTTAAAAGATTTGAATGGAAAAAAGATACCGCGCTCGTGGAACGCGGCACAACTTAGAAAATGCTTCATGTAAAAGTTCAAATTTGTAATGAAGGCTTTTAAGCCATCATGAATGATGATTCGCGCTATCTTTCAATATTTGTTCTATTACCTTTGCATACATGTTTCACACTTCCTTTATTAAATTGGAACAATATGACAACACTATATTGACTTCAAAACAAAATAAAGTGAAGTAAAACATACATGCGCGAGCCTTAGCTCAAACGCGTTAACGAGTCTTAACTCTAAAACGTCAGGGCCTTAGCCCAAACTTACGAGCCTTAGCTCAAACACGTTAATGAGTCTTAACTCTAAAAACGTCAGGGCCTTAGCCCAAAACAAAGAGCCTTAGCTCAAAACACTCACAAACATCCATCTTACATCCCGCGCAGCCTGATCATAAAAATCCTTAAACATAACTAAGGCAAAGTACATGCCATATCATGTTAAGGTCTCAGGTCGAGGCCGCGCGCGGAATCATAGTGGATATCTGAGTAACACAAGCTGACATGTAATGGCTAAACTCATACTTCCAGCCCGCGCGACAACGACGCGCGAAAAGGAAAATAACGACAAGTTAGCGCGCATGTCAGCATGAGCAAGATACTGCGAGAACCACAAACAAAATAGAACAGAGGTTAAGTGAATAATTTCCATACAACCTTGTTCTTATTTTAACGTGCAAGCATATCTTATATCTATAAAACCAAACATGAAGAGATGAATGGAAATGCGCAAGATATGAGAACGAGAGAACAAGTTTCATTCCATTGGATCGAAATTTACAAGTATGATGAGTTACAAATTACAAGTATAAAAAATAAATATACAAAATTTGATGAAGGGCTTCTCAAGTCTCCACGTCGACGTCAGCCGCTTCATCACCCTCATCATCTCCCGCAGCATCTGGCGCGGTCTGCTCCTCATCCCCGAACTGACCATAGTCAAGTTCTTCCTCCTCATTGGAGTCTTCGATCACAACGGTGTCACGAGCAGATTCTTTCGCCCCACCAGAGCCGCTGGCAGGGGCAACATCCCCCGCGCCACCATCATCGCCACCAGCCCTCTCGCAATCATCAAGCAACTTCTTTAGCGCGCCGAGGTCGGGCTGGTCAGCAAGCGCAGCTATCTGTAAATCATTAGAAAAGTAATGAGTACAAAACACTTAGAAAAGTTAGTCAAGAAAAACTCATTATGATCAAGGTACCTGCATAAGGATGGGGATGGGAGTATTCATATACTTTTCCCCCACCGCGGCCATGTCCGCGCAGGCCGCATCGCTCTTGTAAGGGTACTCGGATGGGTTCTTCCTCAACATGCCATATTCATAACCATCCGTAAACCCTTCAGCTCGGCCCACCAAACGCGCGGCGGCATTGCAGTCCATCACAAGGGCTTGAAACTCGGCGGAATATTTCATCGCCAAAGCGCAGCGAGCCATGCCCTGTGACACCAGCCATTGGCGATCCTGCGCGAGGCCAGCAACAGACGTCTCGAGGGCAGGAACCTGAGAGTTTAATAACTCAACAGTTTCCTTAGTCTTTTTTAGTTCCTCCTTATCAGACGCTGTTGCCGCCAAAATTTTTTCTTTCTCCGCCTGCGCAGCACCAAGTGCTTCCTGGCTAGACGCCGCCGTCGCTAAGGCCTCATCTCTATCGGCCTGCGCGGCCGCCAAATCCCTTTTCAGGCGCGCAACCTCGCTCTCCAGTGATGATTTCTCAGTGATACTCTGGACGATAGCTTGGTCACGCGCCTCGGCCTGCTGTTCCAAGACACGCACTCTGCGCGCGTACTTGGCAACTTCGGCCTCCGCCAACTGCTGCTTCTCCCGCGCAGCTTGGAGCTCATGCCCGCGCTTGATGTATGCGGTGTTGGCACTTGCTCTGTTTTCACTGAGCTCCGCCTGGAGTTTCTCAGCTCGCGCGCGAGCATCAGACAGGTTCCAGGCGGCCACCTTAGCCTCTCGCTGGGCTTCCACAAGAGCGTCGCGTACTTTAACATAATCACGACGAAGCTCTTGGGAAGCAGCGAAGAAAGCCGACCCAGCGAAAACATGGTCGTTCAGCAAGTCCGCGCGGGTGCGCTCCTCCTGATACCTCCTTTCAGTAGGAGGCACGGCATGAGCCCAGAAGTCCTCGCATACGCCCATGGATTGAAAGGAACTCTCTTCATTAATATTCCATCTCGGGCGGTAAACGGGGACACCTTCCTGCAAAACACAAGAAAAGTTCTAAGTCATAAAACATACTTATATGGAGATACGCGCAGCGGACCAACAAATCAATACATACCTGCGGGGATGAAGCAGGAAAGTCAGCGCCAGCCCCACCAGAGGTCTGCGCTGCGAACACTTGCGGCATCGCAGGGCTGGCGCGGTCTCCCAAGGAGTCTTCAACTTGAACCCCCTCGTCCTCCTCGTCTTCTTCAACAGGCCTCTTCTCCTGCGACCTGGAAGGCTCCAAACCAGCCTCGCGGGGAGGGCTGCGTGCAGGAGGAGGCGAGGGAGGTCTCGACGCCGCCAGTTCGGCGCGCAATACGGTTTCCTGCTCCTTGGTAATCCCAATAAGGGGAGATTCAGCACTAGCAGGAGCAGGACCAGAACCAGCGGCGCCGGAAGTGCCGCCGGGAGTATCACCAGCAACTGTTGCGCCAGCTACAACTCCTATGAACAAATAAACAAGGAAAAATTGTTTATGACTGACTCCAAAGGGAAAAATTTAGAAGACATATGTGCAAAACTTACCTTGGCGCAATTCTGTTCGCGCATCGAACATCGCCATAAAATCCATTCTACCCTTTTCAGAGGGTAGAACAGGGGACTTCGATGGAGTCCCCGGCGCAGCCGTGGCACCTTGTGGCGCCTGCGGCTGATCTGTTACCGTCGCTGCCTCTGCAAACATTTAAAGGAGCAAAGGTTTAATAACAATTCAGCCAGATGAAGATAAATAAAGTATACCTGTTGCAGGCGCGGCACTGTTTCTCTCTTCAGCCGCGCGAAAGGAGGAGGCGACGCCACCATACCTCAAGTGGACAGGAGGTCTGCCCACTCTCACAGGCAGAGAAGCTAAAGAAACCTTTGTGGTAAACACCTGGGTTTCCTTAGGTCCCTTCGTTTGAGCATGGGGATGAGCGACAGGGGTGTCCTCTTTCTTCTGTTTCTTACTGGCCCCTGCGCCAGATTTCCCCTTAGCTTTGCGCTTTAGTAAAGGCGCCTCCTCTTCCTCCTCCTCCTCTTCCGCGAGCTCTAGCTCGTAGTTTTCAAGCGCATCTACAAAAACAAGCGACAGAAATGTTAATAAACTTGGGTATTCTAAAGGAATGAGCAGCAGTGCGAAGACTTACCAGGCGCGTCACCGTCAAAGTCAAAATCCAGATCTACTGGGATGAACAGGTCATCGAAGCGATCCGGGAAACCAACCTCCCCAGCGCCAAGTTCGACGGAGCCGCCCTCCACATGTTCATCATAAGCGGCAAGGATGTAATCCTTGGTGACTGCGCAAAGCCAAGTTAAATGATATCAGCAAAAGAACGATGCTCGCGCAAATATAAAAACAAAAAAAAAAAAAAAAAAAAAAAAAACTTACACAACCCGTCGACTTGGATAACGGGCTCAAGCGCGCTGTCGGCCCAGAGCCTGCTCATGCCGACCCCAACCAGCGCCTCCTCGCAAATTTTCTTCGCGGGGGATGGTTCGGCGGTCAGTTTCTTAACCCATGCGCCAGTTGGGTTCTTGAGGACACCCTCATCCGCAGGCGCAGAAGTAATAGAGCGCATGGTCATACGGATGGGGATCACACCGGCCTTAATGTAAAAAAACCTCTCAGACCAGTCATGAAGGCTCTTGAATGAAACAGTGGAGCACTTCACTTTCTGACTGCGAGGAATAAAAGAGATCCAATTGTCTTGGATCTTGGCCTTATAAAAATATTGAAAGCGCCGAGGAGTGGGTTCCTCGCGCTGGGATTTGCACATGAACTCAAAGTGAGTCACGCGCACGAGTCCAAACGGATGGACTTGGGATATGTGAATCCCATAGAACTTCAACAGTGCACCCACAAACCTTGTCATCGGGAGACGAAGGTTGCAGTGGGAGAAAAAGTGGCTATATAGGGATATATAGCCGGCAGGCGGGTCCGCCGCCGTTTGCCCGGACCTAGGCAACATGCAGCCAAACAGGGTGGGAAAGCCCTGAGAGGTGATCAGGTTGTCGAGATCTGCCTGCTTCAATTTGCAGGGGATTTCATTCCACTTTTTGGTGGCCTTGGTCCTCCCTACTTCCTCCGATGTGGTCTCAACAACCTTCTTCCCCTTCCCCTTTTGCTTCAATGTCGACATCACCACAGATTTCACACGGCGTCTTCGAGAGGCAACGGAGGTGATTGAAGGGCTAGACGAGTATGAACTATCAGACATACAACTGTAATAGCCGATAATCGAGGATTCGAATCGATGTAAACACTCAAATCAGAATGTGAAAGCAGAAATTTGAATTTTAGCAACAATGAAGATGAAGATAAAAATTTCCTAAGGGCCTGCTTTTATAGGCCCAGGAGAGAGAAATGTGGCAGCTGATCGGGTTTCACGCGCCCCCACTCGCAGGGGCAACCCAACGACGGCGCGACACGTGTCCCTAACAGCTGTGTGAGGGGACAAAAAGATGTAACCGACCTGCCACGGAACAGAGACGCGCCCCCACTCGCAGGTACTAACCAATGCGAGTGCGACACGTGTTCAAGACAGCTGTGTGAGGGGACGTGAAAGGCAACTGTAGCACCTCGAGCACACGAAACGTCTGACACGTTTACGGCACACGTCATCACCAACCAACCACGTGTTTGGACCTTTCGTTTTCAACCAAATGGATAGAACTTCGCGCGACGATGGAAACAACAAAGAAAACGACAAAACCCCCTATAAAAGGACAATTCAGTGAGTCTAATATCTATCTTACCACGCTCGCGCAAGATAAGACACACATTAGACTGGGGGGGCTTGAAGAGGTATGTACCCGCCTCAACACCAAGCAAGGCGGGTCAACCCACAAGATAAAGACATTATGAAGGCACAAAGCCAAAACCCAGGCGCATCGCGCATACAAAACATGCTCAGGCATCATATGCTCGCGCATCACATATGCGCGCGGCGCATATCGCATGCTCTTGCACATCACATATGCGCGTGGCGCACCAGCGCGCGGCGCATATCACACGCTCGTGCATATCACACCTGCGCATGAAATATCTGCGCGTGAGAATAAAAAGAAGACTTCGCGCATCCTCAGGATGGGCGCATATCACACGTGCACATAATCAACCTCGTCCTTATCCAAATCAGGATCAGGGCAACCTTGATTGTGCACGTCAGACACTCTTCTAGAAGGCATCTTTTTAAGGAGTAAGAATATGCTGATGTTGACAGCTGCCAAATGAAAGGTCGACAACTCAGCATGACACATGTGCTACCACATGATTTCAACCAACGAGAAAGCGTCAGGTGTCCCAGAGGACACGTGGCGCAGTGCGATTGGAGGATGCCAACGAGGCTGAGCCCAGCCAGTGGAAACCCTAGCACTATAAATACAGCATCAACTCCACTTTGATGACACATTCATTCATACTCAATCATTGACAGTTACAAGCAGTGATATCACATTCAATCATATTGAATTATATTCACTCACAGTCAGTTACAGAAAAACACACAGTCACACAATCAAGAGTATTCAGCGATTCAGCAATACTCTTGAGATTTCACTGACTCACACTTTATTATCTTCTCCACAAAGATACTGATTCTCACGCCGGAGGGTTACCCCAAAGAGGACCCCTCTGTCCCTTTCTGAGGGGTAAGTAACGGCGCTGTTCATTTTGTAGGTGGAAGAACACGGATTCAAAGGAACCATCGGTGAAATAGTTTAATCATACCCGAGGAAAGTAGATCTGCTACCAGTGAGTAGATCCACGTTTCTTCAAGTAAACTAATCATTATATTTATTATGACCTAAATACTCGTGGTTCTACCTTTATTAACTAGCAGTTAATATTATTACAAAATGACCTCATATCATAGTATTTTATGAAATTGTTTTGGCATGTGAAGTTTTCAAATAGTATTTAAGGTATGACTCATGCATGAAGCTCCTTCTTATGAAATCACTTTTAACTTAAAAGTAGTCCATTTGAACAATTTATATTATCTTTTATATATTAGGTATATGTGACGGTCGAAAATCCTACCCATGTCTCTTTTTTTACTACTAACACGCGTACTCTTAAGTGTTTCCACACTGCAAGATCAAACCCCTCGCCTCTAGATTAACGAATACACCATTTACCACTGTGACGCGGAACAAATATAGTTGTCTTGTAAGAATATGAAAGATACTGTTCAAATCAAGATAGATTTATAAGAATTTATATCTGGTTATATAAATAATTGTTAGACCAAGACAAATGCTGGTGCATGTGGTAATTAAGTAGGGATTGTGTGGGGTCAATCGAGTGATTATCTTAAATTGAAGATGAAGCCGACTTGAGTCGGGCCCATCAAGTTTTAAAGGTTTGGAAGGTTGCAGCTTAACTTTTCATAGAATTAATTAATAATTAATTAGGCAGCCAACTCATTAACACGCTTTCCGGAGAGACATATGTTGGTTTCTTTATACTAATTCCCAATCTCTAATTATAAGATTTAGAGCATGATTATGGATGGACCTACATAACATCAGATAAGGAAAAATTCTAAGTATTATCGAGTATCTTAGGTCATTCACATTTCATCAATCATTTTTTACCCTATAATTTAACTAAAATTTAATACTTATCTCTAACAATCTCTCACAACCCATCCATCATTTTTACCTTTATCTTACTCACAAATATTTTATTATATTACTCGTTTTTATACGCTCACAATAATTTAAAAAATGATGAATAGTAACTTTTTTGTATATAAAAAGTTAGTATAGCGTTTTTTTTTATAATTTATGGTTGGGGTACACATATAGTGGATGGAATAGAGTTAGTTTTTAATAGATTTTTTTAAAATTTAAAAATAAAGGAGAAGATGATTGATAGGATGAGTCTTATTCTTGTTTCATAGTTATGTATTTGGCATATGAATGACACTGATTTACTGACATACGTCAAAAATAGTATATTTTTAAAAATATTGATCCTTTGCTGATTTGAATTATTCATCAAACTTGAAGATAAATAGTGAAAACTAGAATATGAAAGTGTGGGCAATTATAATATTTGCGTTTTCACTAACCTTTCACATGAATAGTTTATATGTAATGTGATTAGTGTACTTATTATGGGTTCACGTTTTATAATATGAGAGTTATGTCATACACATGAGTAACTTTGCAAAAGAATATTTTACATTTTGAAGTACAAATTATTTTATAAAGAGACGAAATTTATACAATAAACAAATATTTGATCCTTTCAACCATTTCTAACTTAATCGTTAAATATTTAGAAAAAGAATGTATTATTAAGAGAGATTATAAATTAAATTGTTTTTATATAATTCTTAGATTTAATTATGCTCTATTTAAAACAATTAAAAAGAAATAGTTTCGCTATTAAAATGTAAAGAAAGAAAAGCTAGAAAGTGAAAGGTATAAATAAAAAAAAAAACTAGTTCACCCAATGATCATGAACGATGAAGCGAGAACCTTGCATAGTTGTATATCGAAGCTTACTTTTTTTATGTGGTGCCTAGTTAAAGCCATGAAAACAACTTATATATTCCTAACTTTTATTGCTTTTGTTTATGTCGTGTTAGAAGACACATTCAAAAACTAAGGCTGAGTTAAACTAAAGCATATTTGAAGACAGCAAGTTCAGACTGAGACTAATATGGAGTATCAAAATGTTTGATCATCGCATTTGCTTGCTTTTCGTTTGAACGTGCGATTTTATTGGCTAGTCTTGACTTTTATTAGAGACAACCTTAGTTATTTGTAAAGTGTACGGCCAACTGGTGGTCGAGAGCTGATGGTCTCTCTCCTGAAGTATCTATGGCGAGATAAAACCAATGATCCCTGTCAATTTGTCATAAGTGAGACAGAATGGCTGGCCCTTTGACGCCACACGGAGCCTCAAAAGACAACCAAGTGACAGTTGTATCAGAGCGGTTTGATACTCGAACAATTTAAAACATTTACTTGTCCCAGAATGTTTTCAAATATTGATGATGATATTCTAATTTCAAGTTGTTATGAAGAATATTTCTAATACTTTATGGGCCATTTAGTTCGTAAAGTTATTTTAGAAGGAATTGGAATCTTGAAAAGAATATTGAAATTTGATGGAATTGAATTTAATTCAAATAGAAAATAGAATTGTGTTTGGTTCGTAAATTTATAAATGAAATTAGATAAATTAGAGGATGAAGATGTTGATATAGGATATTTTTAGTACTTGGCTAGCATTCCATTGAAAAGTTGAAATTCGACTAGGGCAATGAACGATTCTTACATTCCAATGAATGGTGGAATATATTTAAATTACAATTCTATTATGTGCCAACCAAATATTAAATTTCAAGGGACCAAACCAAATGAAGTCAAAGATTAGATTGAAGGATAACGTGGGCATGTTAACTATTAACTGTTCTTTTGAACAATTTATGTCAAGTGTTTTGGAGTGTAAGCATCTTCTAGTTGTCAAACTGAGTAACGATTGATGATGGTAGAGGTTGCATACTGTCGTTTACAGTTTTGTATTGTGTAAGTTTAGCGATCCAATAGTTGATATGCTAAAAGACTGTCGATCAGTGTACATCGAGTGAAAAGTCTTACGTAAATGTCGATCATGTGTTTGTTGGTTAAGAGTTAAGACCGTCTTTGTTGAGTTTGTACTTGGCTTATATAAGCATTGATAATCTAATCTAACCTACCACTTTCAAGTTGATATGAATAATCCTTCCAACACTTACATCAAGTCAAAATTTTGATATGAAGAATATTTCTAATTTCTAACACTTTATCAAGTAAAAAATGAGATTGAAGATTGTCACCCCACTGATATAGAGCAACTGAGATTACAATTCATCGTTGGAGTGTAAAAAAATTGAAATTTTACAAAAACGATTCACAGATACTAAACCATTTGTCACGTTGAAAGAAGACATTAATGTTGAACAAGATCATGACACGAGTCTTATAAAAAGTTAAATCGCATCCAAAGTATGGCCACCCAATGTACCAAAACACAAACGATCCAAACTCTAGAAAGAAACTGTGTCGAGCATTGTACCTAGTGTCTGAATGATATTGGATGACATGAGATTGGAAACATGCTCTTCTAGATGCTTCTTGGCATCCTGCCTTCCGACATTTGCAATCGCTAGCTTCTCTGGAGACAATTTGTCTTCTTCCTGAACCGCTTTGTTATACTTGATTGCTAGACTCAGCATCTCCTGCAAACATTAACAACTATTTTTTCACCAACACAATATTTATCTAAGAAACTATCATGGCCACTTGAATTATGTAGAAAGAACGCTTACCTGGACAGTCTGCTCATTGGTTTTTGAATGTGTATCGAATCGTTCTAGTTTTAATCCATCAGTCCACTTCTTCTTGTGGAGGTTCAATAGCATCTTCTCTTCAAGTTCATTCTTCCTGTAATTAATGGCTATTGAATAGTAGTGCCTGTTCAGCCCGTGAATCAGCGCCTACAAAAACAAGATTAAAGAAAAGATCAATAAACAAGCGTCCTAATAATAATAATTATCCCAAAGATTTGAGATATGTCAATGACTCACTTGAATTGATGGTTTATTAAGATGGCCAAGATTTGATGTTGTTTGGCGTGGCTCTTGACCCAGCATCATGGTTTGCGGGTTAATAAGGCGGAACGCATCAATCACAACCTTCCCTTTAACACTCTGAATAGGATCAACCACCACTGCAACAGCCCTTTGATTCAGAGCTTCAAAACTCTGAAATTTGGTTCAACAATAAAGTCACTTTTTTTAACCTCCAACAAGAGTTTAATAAAGGGATATTGGATTTTAATAATCCAAACTTTGGCCTATTGGCCAATATTAACCCCAACTTAAGAAATTCCCTAGGTTAATCCAAACTTTCTTCCTAAAGGAGACTAACCCGGTTAGTTTTAGGGCATAAAATGGTCATTTCTCCAATTTGGGAGGGACAAATGAAAAAGGTAAATAAACTTCAAACCCCACCACCACCGTCAACGCCGCCTCCGCCACCACCGTCCCCGTCGCCACCACCGCCGCCATCGCTACCGTCACCTCTGTCGCCACCGCCGCCATCGCTACCGTCACCTCTGTCGCCACCGCCACCATCGCCGGATCCCGCCGCTGCCACCGCCACCGCCACCTCCGCCGCCACCACCGTCGCCGCCGTGATGATTATAGGCTTATGGGAGAGTTTGAAAATTTATATTATTGTTCATTAATATATATAGTAATGGAAAAATAATAAATAATACATGTTATATAATATTATTTATATATATATATATATATATTAATTATAAATATATAAAAATTCATTAATAAATGGTAAACGAGCTGAACTCGAGCCTGAAAAACCACTCATGAGCCGAGCTCGAGCTTTAGAAATAAAGATAGAAGCGAGTCGAGCTCAAGCTCGTCTGGCTCGTTTGTAACCCTAGTTGGAGAGAAAAATAAATTTGGTTTATAACAAACAAAAGTTTTTTACCCCCATCAACTCGAAGAAATGACATATTTTGCCAAAAACTAACTGGGTTAGTCTCCGTTAGGAAAAGGCTCGGTGGAGACCGATATGGTGAAAGTTGGATTAACATAGGGAAGTTCTTAAGTTGGGATTAATGATGGCCAAAAGGCCAAAGTTTTGATTATTAAAATCTAATATTCCTTTAATAAATGACAGGAAGTTTATGCCGTACCTGTTGTGTGTTGATGTCGACTCCGGATAGCCAACAACCAAATCCAGGATGTGAATGGTACCAGCCAACCACCATCTCTGGTCTGTGGCGACAAACAAAGGTAACAGTCAGCCAGTGGAAATAATTAACACTGTGGAATAAAGCAGAAACTAGTAGAAACAAAACTACAATATGCAACTAATGCTTTCTAGTAGAGTGTTTACAGCTTGTGCAGGCTGACAAAATGTTTACAATGGGAAGGTTTAACCATATGTTAAAACTGTCTGCTAAGAAACATTCATAAAGTGCAGACACGTGGTTAGTACATAGATGCCTACACGTTGATGATTATAAAAGTTACGAACATGCAGGGCGAGTGCTACAAAAATTAATCATGCCAACATGTAATAACTCTTACCCTTTCTCCGCTTTTGTTGAAATAAACTATGCACACTCATATGCACTCAAGAAAGTTTCAGAATGATGGTATATGAAATGTGTCAATATAACAAAATGATCACTCTAAAGCTAATTAATATAATCACACATCTGTTGCAAATCCATCCGAATCTTTCATAAAACAACTCAAAATTCATAAATGCAAACACCCTATTCAAAAGACATAGGGGCACCGACAAAGATCCATATTCCTCCACAGTTGCAAAATTTCAAATCTTCGTAAAAGACTAAAAATAACTCTTAGCAATAAACCAAAATGTCAAAGAAACAAGACAACACCCGATATGTAGAAAACATAGGCATCTTTATAGTTCATAGCATTTACACAAGTTTCCTTTTACTTTAAGACATAATCAAGAGCAGTCTATGTAAGGATCCTCCCATCATATATCTGGAAAAAAAAAACTTTTTTGTAGATGTGCATAAAGTCACATTAACACCTTCATTAAACCAGTAGCTATATCTTGCATTATCCCTAAAACTGTTCCAACTTTCAAATATAAAACAAAATCAATAATTTAATCTAGTGATTTTATTCGATTAAAAGCCTACTAGACAAACAATCAGATGCACAAAGAGTTAATAAAACTACCTCCCAGTCTGTTTAAGCATATCAAGCATATTAGTCTGGAAAACATGATCAACAGCCTCAACACTAACACCAGTCCCACTCTGCGGCATAGCGAAAACATCTACCACGCGGACCGTATACTCATCCACAAACTCCCCAAGCATCAATCCCATAACTTCCATAGGCACTCCCGCTCTCCCTACACAATAATCAATCAATCAATTATCAAGCCCTAACTAATTCGTTTCAATAACATCACAAACAATTAGGTAAATAAAGAAACAATTAAGTAATTATTACCGTGTTTAAGCATCTTGAGAAGGGCTAGAGAAGAGATGTAGACTTGTTCGGATGTGTCGAGTGTGGGTGAGTCCACCGGCGGGTGACCTAACGCGCCACCGGCTCCGCCGAACATCCGCTGTAGCCGTTCCATCCCTGACATTAGCTTCCGATCAATCAACAATTGAATTTCTTTTCTTTAGTAACAAGAAAGAAACAAGATCTCCCCCAAACTGAACAAGGGGGTGTTTAATATAAAATGTTAAGGGTGTGAACACGATTTTCGGCTAGTTAAAAGCTTGAACTAAACTACTGAGTTTAACTAGAGTCTTAAAATAAATAAAGTTATTTAATAAGCTAGATCGAGCTTTATTTATCAAGCTCAAGCTACCTCACGTGCCTAAACGAGCTTATTATTTATATACATGTAATTTAACTCATGAAGTATATTTATAAAATTATATTTATTAGATATAAAATTATGACAAAAATACTAAATAATATATACATTATAAATATATAAGCCGAGCTCAAGCTTTAAAATATGACTCATGAAGTTAGAAGCTGAGCTTGAGTGCTCATGAGTCAAAACAAGCTGTGCTCGGGTTTAGTCAAGCTTGGGCTCAACTCAATTCATTTGTACCCCTAATAATACATACCGAAACTATAACCAATAGCACTTCAAACTTTCATATTTATTGCCAAGGATATATTCGCATAATTGTTAGATTTATACTTGATTTTTACTCGACTTTTTTGGTGATTTTAATGTATCAATATCAATTTTAGTATTGAGATTTGCTTAAGACCAAATGAGAAGCTTACATATGTGGTGGCTTAAGTTAGAAGGCATGGAGTGCACACTTAACAAAGACTATTCTAACTTTAGTATTATAGAACATCTAACTTTGTTAGGAGCAAAGCCTCTAACCAAACAAGGGTTGAGAGGGGTGGGGGAGCACCTCTAGTTGTGTGGGGTTTAATGAGCAAAGCCAATGACTGGGTTAAGCTCTCAAGTTAGCTTGAAAAATGGTTTAATGTTGATTTAATTTGATCTTCATTATTAACTATGTTTTAAGAACCAAAAGTGGTATTCGGAACTGGATTTGGTCTTTCGAAAAAAAAAGAAGTCAAGATTGAAGTAATTATCCAGGAAATCAAAGCGTTTGGATTTCTTAGATATTATCATAGATCTAAAAGGCTATCTATTGATTGGCCAAATTTGTGAAATTTTTCTTTCATGTAATCGGGAGGCGTTGGTGGGTTGGTGGCGCCCCTCCAGGTTGTGGAGGGTGTCGTGTTTTTGGTGCTTTGTCATTGTATGTTTATTAAAGTCTACAATTTAAAAAAAAAAACTTATATAGTTTGGTCATGTTTTTGTTGGCTTTTTTTTTTTCCCATTTATAAATTTACTTTTCATGTCCTTTGTCAAAAAAAAAAAAAAAAAAAAAAAAAAAAACCTTTCCATGTGAAAAACTTGAAGTAACTTCTGGTTAAGTAATATTAGCCGTAGTTTAAATTTAAGAAAAGACCCAGCACGATTAGGTTATCTTCTCTGTGTTTCTTTCACAAATGACATTCTAGAGTGGAGCTGCTTCAACAATTTAAAGGAAGGAAAACTATCTTAGTTTTAGTCAACTTTTTCATCTTATGTGCTTTCTATCTTTTTATCTCTATAACAATTGCCTCGTCGGACGCTCGTGTGGGTGTGCTTGCCCATGCCTTGAATAAAAACATGAATTAATGTTATTGTTTAATCTATTACTTCAGGTTTAACATAGACTAACTTGTAATAGATAAAAAGAATCTATAAACACTAAAAAGTATTAAGTTTATAGGCATTCTAAATGTTCTATTTGTATGCTTAGTTTTACCCAAAAATTACATAAAACTAGGATGATACTCAATTTTAGTTTTTTTTTAAGTAAAGACTAAAAATACTTAATTATTTTAATAAATAATATGTTGAAATATGTGTTTACTTTCAATTCAATGTCAAACATTTGTTTGCATAAATACTTAATAACAATTATTCTGGTATTGTATGTTTAATATGTTGTCGAGACACTATGGATTTTTGAAGTGCTATTGGACTGATTGGTTGGATGGCTACTTATGGGCTTGGATGCTAGCTTGGACCTAAAGATGGAAATGAGAAGGTCCAGCCCATATGGGTTTATTAAAATAAAGAATATTTCCTATTTCCTGTTGGTTGTGTTTTTCATCTTCTTGATTCCAATTAGGGTTTCTATTGTTGAGTGTAGGTTATGTAATTTGTTCGGTGTTTAGAACATGAAAATGATGGTCTAAGTTCTTTTATTTTCTTATCTATCTTCCGTTCATCTTTTGGTTGATTTATTCCAGAGTTTCTCATCAATTGATAAAGAAGTATGATTTATGACATAATATTATACTTTTAAAACTATTATTACTTTAATTCTTTCTTTATGTATAACATTCAGTGATGTGGTTGCATTAAAGTACAAAAATCTCTTAAATTTTAAACCGCATATAACATGCAACTTTATGATCTATGCTACCATTCAATAACATTTCACCGCCGTTGCATTTATTCTCAATTCAAAAACAAACCCGAAACATTACACAATCAATAAATCTTAACAAGTCTAGTGGATTTACGCCACTTCCAAGATTCAGATGGTGATTTGGGAAGAGGTGGAACAAGAAGAGCCTTCCTGCACAAACCAAAAGGCCACCCCTCACAATGACAAAACTCGAGGAACACAGACCGCCGTCTTCTCCTAAACATTGGGAACTCGAAACTAATGATCATCATATCGCTTGAACACCGAGAAAGATTTGTTTTTACAGACATGAATGCCTCTGCAGTTGTTGCACTTGAGCTCCGAGAAAGGTGAGTGCAAGGAGAGTAGAATATTGCATCCTTGTGATCTTCAACATCAGTTGCATATGGATGCTGTATTTCCTTTCTAGGTGAATTGGTTGGAGAGAAACCGAAGAACTCGAACTCCCATATGAAGCTATCAACCGTAAGTCCAACTTTCCTTTTCGACTTTGACTCCTTGTATTTGCTTAGCACTGCTGAAACATAAATCTGAAGAAAAGAAGCATAACCATAGAAACATAATTATACCTTATAGTTGCGGATGTTCATAAATCGTTGTAACAAAACCAAACTGTCTAAAACGAAGAAGGTTTTGTCAGAGACTGATCGATTGTTGACCTCTAATATTACTTATGAACCATCTTTTATCATTTTAAAACTTATACCAGCAACTACGATTTAATATTTTATAACCATTCAAACCGAAACATTTTGACCACTCCAACCAACCCAACCCGTCTGGTTTGTGGTTTTTGGAAATTGTAGTTACTGATTCGATAAGAAATTTCATCAAAACCAGCTAAGCCAGACCTTGAACACCCACTATAGGTGCGAAACAAGTGTCTTGAATATGTCTTTTGCAAACAATTTTTGTTCATTTTAAACACAATATATATACATTGTTAATATGCAAATTATGATTGCCAAATAATATAATACTAATAATAGTCTATATCAGTGATTTAATTATATCAAAACTGTGACCTCCCATAATAAAACATATAAACTTAGCAAAGAGGAACTGAAATAGAAAACATCATTCAAAAATGGAGAGGTAGGCTACTTCTTGTTCATCATCGTAATCGCTAACATCGTCATCATCGTGGCCTTGTTTCTCTAAGCTTTGAGAAGAAATCTTTCTGCAAAAAGTATGGCAGGTTGCAAGAGCATCCTTAAGGAACTTGCATCTCTTGGAGGGATTTGATGGTTCTTGATTATGAAACAAACTCATGATCATGACCGAAAGAAAGAGAGAAATTAAAACACGGGGTTGAACTGAGGTATGATTTACATAACATGTATTTATACTGCATTTAGTATACAAATTTGAAGAGTTTGTTTCTTCATCCTTTGGGTTGAAGACAAAGTAAAGAGATTTTATTAAAAGTTAAAAAAGATTATCCCATAATTCATGATCATATGATGTATCCTTTGAAAACAATACGATGCCAAATTGATAGCAACATGTTGTGTCTGAAATGTGATTTATGGCTTCTACTATGCCTAGTGCTTTGTAGTAGTTTTAGTTTTATCTTCACCCTTAAGTGATGGTAAAGGAGACCACATACCAAACGCTGATCACTACTAACAGTAATAACATAAACAAATAAATAAATAACAAAAGCATTTTGTTTTATACGTTTTGGTTTAATTATTTAACCTTGACTTTATATGCTCTTTGTGTGTGCCCGCGCAGGCGAGGGGTAAAATCTTTTAATTTTTAAACATGTTATTGTACTTGTTATAAAACGTTTACAAGCATAGGTAGTCGAAAGAGCGAGATGATATATAAAAATAACAGTTTTTCTTCATGTCTTGTTATAATTTATAAAACAAAATAATTATATGATACTATGATAGATTTATAAAAGGTATAATGTTAAATAAGATAAGGGATGTCCTTTTAATATCTTTAGTGGAATGGGAATAAGCTGAAAAGCTAAAGTGAAAGATGATATCATCTATCCCACATAGCTTGCACACCAAACATTTCCATTTTTCTTTTCCTTTAATAAAACAAGATTCTTTTAACCTCTTTACGGGTGAAGTTTGCTATCTCGGCCTTCTTTTATTTAGTATGTTATGCATATCTAATATTTATATCAAACATCGAGTTAACAAATGACAAGCCAGCTTAATTGAACGAAAACCGTTTTTGATCACCTGAACAAATGCTAATCATATGCATGTGGTTTTTTTATTTGTTCTTGTGTGATCGATTCATGTGTCGATTCTACACATGGTTTATACTTTATAGTACACCACACAGTTCATGATCATGCCCAGTATACCCTAGTTAGTCAAGGATCGAACATCTTAGGCAGCGGTCTGGATTAACCTTGTCCCTTCATGATAAGAGAGACTATACATTACAAAATAAGCTAAATTTGGCTTTTGCTGGAAATGAGCTCCATGCTTGTTGATAACATTATGATCAAGTACAAAAGTATTAGTTAACAGAATCTAGTAATACTGTAATAGATATACACATTTAATTTTTTTTCCCATTGTCTAGGGATTCAATAAAAAAAATGCGTAAATATTAAGATTAATTAGTGAATCTTTTTATGATATTATTTCTTATCTACATAATGTCCTCAGTTTCCATGAGGTAATACCATATGTTCAATCTCTTTCTTTAGATTTAACTTTTTTATGGCCTGTGTACATGCAAATGTTGACTTTTAACTTTGACTCTTGTGGGACTTTTCTATGTGACTATCTGCATTTGCAGCAATTGAATTTTGACATTTATTTCATATATTATGACATTAGGAATCTTATCTTGAGTTTCCTAAGTCCTTAACATGTGATCTAATCTTGTTTATATCTAATTCTTCACTTCCAAAACAATCATTCTGGAACATAGTTTATTACATGTAAAATGACTAAATTGCCCCTTCCTCATATGCACCAAACTATATGACTACTTTTTTTGTCTGTGAATGTTAGAATCCCATAACTGTTACATTCATCGACACGGTGATAGAACCCCGAATAGAATGATTAAAATCAACAAGAACAAGGATAGTTGACCCGATTCGAGATAGGTTAGTCTCCGGTTAGCCGATTCGAGATGACAATTCTCCAAATACAAGGTTAATGAACCCAAATATTTTTAATATATAAACATGGATATTCTATAAGCTAGAACAGTACAACATATAAATAGACCTAATTGTGATAGTTAATGCTGCTATTATTTCTAAAACCTTAGCTCTTCTTTTTCCCACTACCCTTTTTCCTCATTAACTGCCTTGACCCATCCATAATTGATTTGGGTATGTATCACACGGTCTATACGGGTATTGATTATATTCAAAGGTTGGGAAGAATGTAACACTTTTGTATATATGAATGAATGACATACACAAATATTTACTCTTTTAATATGAACAATGAACAAGTTCTACAAACTTTTTTGAACTAGATTGATAAGCATATACAAATCTAGTGATGAATCTCTTCTATATCTTCATTTTCTACTGCTTCATCCCTTTGAATAACAAAACAATCAACAACTCGAACTGTATTAATCGGGTCCTGATAAGAAGAACTAGCACTCCATTTACTTGGATATTGTCTCTGGTGACTCAACTGGTGCTCCTGTTGTTCTGACTCTTTCTTCCAATTAGAATCTAGCTCCCACTCCTTCGGAACCTACATATCGATTATTGAATTCCCGAAACATTATTCCAAAAACCAAAAAAAAAAAAAAGAAAAAAAAAAATTGTACTAAAAAAATCCTCACTTTATCAACTGCAAGAGTGAAAACTTCAAGATTTCCATCCTCCGTGATGTGGAATCGTGTGAATGATTTGTAATTAGCGATTCTTAGCGACGAAAAAGCTTCATCAAAATGCAAATGAAGCCAGTTTATGCAAATATACAAGTAGCTTCCAAAAACTAGTGACACCACAGGAGTTGACAACACCCAAAAGTAAAGAAAAACTGAGGCATAATATATAACTGCAAGCCCTCTAGAAAGTGAAACCATTCCATTTTTGCATATATTAGTCCTTGTTACTGCCATCACCTGATAAATCAAAATAGTTAAAAAAAATGTAACACGATTTTGAATAAATAAGGTATGGAAATTTTAAAATAGTTCACACCTCTGGAACGTCGAAAGCTGACATAAGATACTTAATACATGCGGGATAAAGACCGAAAGTCCATTGCTCTATACGCGCCTTAAGCCCATTGGGGTCTGGGAACTGTTCGCTTTCCACTGATCTATACCACTCGTATAATGAGTGATAACCTGAAACAAAATGTACATGAACGAAATTATTATTATCTTTTGCAGCCGTGAGAACTAAGAACCCGTTAGGGTAAACTCAGAATTGTTCATTTCTAACATGATACGTAGACACAACTCAAACATAATACGGAATTCGCAGGTTTGATTTATTATAAATGAGTTCGTGTCAGTTTTAGGTAGAACGCGCAAGCACTGTAGTTCAGGTCGTGTTTGGGTCACGGGCTTGCAAGTTGGCCTGTTTACCTTTGAAATGCTTTATGTACTCCTTTAACTAATTGGGCATTTTATATCAAAATTTAAAGGATAAAAAAATGATTTTATAGTTTAATCACAGTCACTTTATATACCTTTAAAATTCAGGTATCATGTATATTTGTAAAACATTAAATTATAAACTAACAATTAAAATTAAAGAAAAACTTGCCTGATGTTGCCAAAAGATTATGCCTGATGCAAATTTCAACAACAAGTTCCATTAACAACATGAGAACTAAAGCTAAAACTAGGTGGGCTGAAACATGCACAACTCCAATTATTACTTTCTTTTTCTTGGAAACTTTGGAAGGCACAAATAATATTGCAGCCACCAAGAGTATCAAAGCACCAACAAAAGATACATATGATTGATCAACCAAGTATAAAAAAGCATCCCAAACCGCGCTAAACGAGTTCTTTATCTGACCAGAAAACGTATCGTCTTGTAGGATATGATCTAGTTTGCACTGTGAGAAAAAAAAATAATTATCAGAATATTCTTTTGAAAGAAAATAGGAAAATTAAGAAGGTAACATAGTAAGTAGTAACATACCCGCGGAAACATTGAAAAGGTTAAGATGAAGTATATGATCCCGCCAATGAAATCGAACTGCCAATTTTTCTTTCGAAACTTCAATATATTACCCAAAGCAATCTGCATGTCAGAATTTAAAACGATATTTGTAAGGGGTCAATGAGTAAATTTAAAATATTAATAAAAAGAAGCAGGTTGAAAGTCATAAATCCTCCTAAATCATCATATTCATTATATAGATCAAATAGATTTGAACTTATGGGTCACCCAATCTGACCCGACCTGTTTTGGCCCAGACAAAAATGCACCCGTTTTGCATGCTACGTACATAGTACCTTCCTTGAATCTTGAACGGATGGATAAACGGATATGGTCTCATAAGTTGAACCGTATGCTTCAATGAGGTTACCAAAAACATGTGTCGGATGCAAAAACGCCCCACCACACCAGTTAACAAGTAAATGTTGCACCATTGCAGGCTTTTCTGACTGAACATATGAATGTCGCATATAATGATGTAAATCTCCAGCTATTCTAAGTTTGCATCTTCCTTTTAAATGATCACATATAAGGTGTGACACATTCTTTCCAGTGTCAATATTCCAATAGTAATCAAGAATCCAATTCGGTGCATGTGTCATAACGATCACGGAATCATTTCCTTTAACCTTATCATGTATGAGCTCTGAGAAAAACTTGAATTGATAACTATCGATATCGCTATGAAGAGCTAAATCAAGACCAAACACCCACCATCCTTTTGGTAGTTGCAAAGCAAAGTAGCTTTTCTTTTGAGGCATTAACCATCCACCTAACCAACTCTTGTGACAAATGTACCTCATAAAAGTTTGAAGTCCATCAAACCAATCTGCAAAAAAAAAAAAAAAAAAAAAAAAATTACTAAATTTGAATTTAAGAGGAATAAATTTTAGACAAAGTACTCACCATGATTTCCAGGGATAACAAAACATTGTGGCCCGTCATATTGTTTGATATGAGAAACGCCATCGGGTAATTCGGGCTTGTTTACAGCCACATGCTCTTTCTTATACCATGAAGGTGGCCTAAGAGCCTCCTCAAAAGGATAAAAGAAACGGTTTTCGTAAGTGTATGCTGATGGATTAGGGTACCTGAATATGATAAACCATTGCTTACATTAATGAAAAAGTGACTAAAAGAACCTTACAAAGGTGAAGCTTACGCGAGATCGCCTCCAATAAGAAGAAGGTCCCCGCGAGGCAATGTGTTCAACAAGCCTTTATTCCAAACATGAAGTGAAGGTTGAGCAAGAAGGCGCGCAACAGAGTAAGAAGAGTTACCACCATCGCCCGTATCAGCCATAAAGTCAAACCAAAAGTCATCCTTTTCGGTAAAATGATCATACAGAAAATCTTCTGGTTTAGCCCCTTCATTACTACCACTCATTGCAGCCTACAAAATGAACCATTATTAATAATAGAGATGTTGAGCGCGTTGTGTTCATCGGTTGGCTGGTCGAATTTCATACAGACCTGTAAATCGTGTCAGACACGTGAACACAACACAAATATTTGTGGGTTGGCACGAACACAACCACGATTTTTTAAAATTTTTACTTTTTTACATATTATATAAGATAATACAATTACACTAAAAAAATACAGTCCGCTGACTAAACTTGTCAGCGGAGTTTGACCCAAAAGTGACCCGAATGCGTTTAGACTAAATTGTAATACAAACATGTTAGTTCATGTCAAGTCATAAACACACACCCCTGATTAATAACATCTAAAAAAAGAAAAAAGAAGTTATACTTAAAAAACAAAAAATTAAAAAGGATAGAAATATTTAAAACCTGCATCATGCGCATATCAAATCGCCCCATAAAAACAGTAACAGATACAAGGAGGTCGAAAACTGTCTTGACTAGATCAGCTGATGTCCTGCAACATAATTTTTATGCATCCATTTAGAAGTATAAATACCACATACACACATATGCATGCAGGGTGCCTCAACTTTCTTGAAGGTCTAAAGCGAAACAAGAATTCGGGACCTTTTTTTCAAATTTCAATGTTACAAAACAGAACAAGTAACCGCGGGTATGTTTGTTCAGTCAAATAATTTAAGGGTCATATTCATCATTTAGTATGTTTTCGGTCTAAGCCCGTTGGGTCGCCCCTAAATGTGTGTAAAGAGAGTGGATATACCCTGAGTACCAAGGAACCATTTCCAAGAAAGTAGGCTTTGTTTGCCCATCCTTCAACTTCTTGATTTCTTCGGCTGACATAGGGTGGGTAAGAGCCCATCTGATGATAATAAAAACTAACATTATATGACTGTTTAACAGCACAGCATATAAGCCTGCTAACTGCTTACCCTGTTGATCTTTCTACAACAAAATTAGCAATATATAGACCGATAAACGTTGCCCATAACGAAAATATTGGCGAAATTTCATCTGCAGACTAAAACAAAAACAGAAACCAAATAACCTGAATCATAACCAGATCATGGAAATCAAGTAGAGCAAAAAAGAACTTGTACCTCGGAATATATAAGCCACTTGGAATGAATTGGATAATCACGGGCCGGCACTGGAGCAAACCAACCGCATTCTTCACCTTTCAATTCAAACATTTTGAGAAATTTAGCCAGCAACTCACTTCGTTCTCCTGTTTGCCAAAGTGCAAACAAGCCCATATCGTTTTGTCCAAATTGGCTTTCGTTCGGGGCATGATTTCCACAGTGGCTATAGAACACACAACATGCTACACTTAACACCTGCAAGGATAGCAAACCTATAAAAACAATAACAATTGCAGAGTCTTTCCTTTTTTTTTTTTAAGTTTGAAAAGTGAAGTCGCCCGTCTGAGACAGCGACTTCAGTTTTTCAAAATTCACATAACTGAATACCTGAAGTTGCCATCTCAAACAGCAACGACTTCACTTTTCAAACTTATCCAGATAGGCAACTCCATAAAATATTCTAAAAGACGAGTTAGTTAAACTTACAGTACAATTTTGAAGAACCGTCAAGATCTCGGGCCTCCTTCCAGCGGCATGAGAAACAAGCCGAATATACCAAAGGCCAAGGAACAGCAAATGGAATACAGTGAGAACAAAAATGGAAGAAATGAATATTGTCAAAAATAATGATAAATTCATCCTCAAATCAACTCCCATTGACTGAAAACTTGGAAGATGGATTAAAGCTGCCACTAATAACCATAATATATTCCTACACATAACACACCAAAAAAAAAAAAACTTCATTAACTACCTTAAAATAAAATTTTAAAATTGTATACTGAACTAGTAATTTTAACATATTAAACTTACCATTTACTGAAATTTGAGTAACTTGGTCTAATTTTTCTACCCAAAAAAGGGGATGAAAAAAAATAAAAAAATCCAAATAAACATATGTAGATTGACCACCACTTAATGTTCTTGTCTAGCTTCTGGATGAGTGTATGCATGTTGTCCCATGAGATAAAAAACAAGGAACTCTTGGCAACTGCAATACATGCATGGCGGGAATGCTCATGCGGGTACGCGTATCTACCGGTCAGATTATTCGGTACTGTCTCCATGTTGATCC
Source organism: Bidens hawaiensis (assembly GCF_021521415.1). Lineage (NCBI taxonomy): Eukaryota > Viridiplantae > Streptophyta > Magnoliopsida > Asterales > Asteraceae > Bidens > Bidens hawaiensis. Next base: position 109,775 of record NW_027494005.1, read on the forward strand.
TAAATCAAAGCAGACAAAATTTAGGTGTAACATTACAGCATTGACACGCGACAAGTAACATATTAAGGAACATATTAATAACAAAATATGAGAATTAAGTTGAGTTGAGTACCTTGTGTTGGGTTAAAGGTGATCAAATTATAAACTGAAAAGGGGATTTAATTTAAAAGAATTAATATTGTGAGAATGAATTTGTTAATTATGGTTTTCTTAACATGGTTAATTAACTGTGTGCCTTGCTCTGCAAGATTTGATTCTTAGTGAAGGAAAGTCAAAGTTTGACTAAAAGGATGGCTTGTGGCGATGGACTAACGAGTAACGACCAAATGTTTGGCGGTTGGAGACCATTCACATTCCAGTTTTTGTTCAACAGTTTACTTTAGTTGGAACTTGGAAGTTATGATTTTATTTTTTTTTTCTGACCATTTTCTTTTAACCAAAACAAGCAATTGTTTTTTGTTTTTTATTTTATTTTTAAAAGGTATGAAACTAGTCAAATATGTTATTATAATTATAATTATAACTATAAAGTAAAATTAAATTTTGGTGTCGCAGAGGCCCCCATTGGGTCAAGTGACGGACAATCACCGGTACGCGTCAAGGTTTTTTTCTGTTCTTTTTATTGTTTTACTTACAGTATCGTAACGAACGTAACTAAATCGACTGAGTTTGCGTTGACTCACCTCCACAACGCTCGGGTTTTACGAACGCCCGAATTACCAATAACACTCGGGTTTTACCAACGCCTGGGTTTTACCGACCTTTTTGTTTTAGATTTGGTATCGTAACGAACGCAATCGAACTGACGGTATTTGCTTCGACTCGCCACCTCAAAGCCTGAGACCGGCACTGCTCTAGTTTTACCAGCGTCTGGGTTTACCGACTCGTCGCCTCCTCGCCATGTTAGCTCATAACTCGTCATCTCACCGTCATGTTAGCTCAAAACTCGTTACCTCTCCGTCATGTTAGCTCAAAACTTGTTGCCTCCCTGCCATGCATGTTGGCTTAAAAATTAAATTTAATAAATCTTGTTATTTAAACAACTTTATCTAAACATAAAAATGATTGTGATGGTATGCGTGAGTTTTCTTAATTGTATTATTATCCAAAATCCAATATACAATAATTTAAAAACCAAATATTTTTTAAATCAATTTAGGATCCATGTTTGTAGTAAAGATAAAGTAGAATTTTTTTTAGCTAACATGGTGGGTAGTCGACGAGTTTTGAGCTAGCATGGCGGGGAGACAACAAGTTTTGAGCTAACATGACAGTGAGACGACGAGTTTTGAGCTAACATGGTGGGAGGCGACGAGCTAAGAAATATGTAGTCTCGAACTCGTAACGTAGAGGCGACGGCATGTTAGTAAAGAGACAAATATTGAATTTAAATTTTTAAAAGACATATTTAAAATCTATCTCTAAAAAAGGGACATTTTGAGAATTTTCCCTTTTATTTTTTTATACATTAAATTTTTTATTAATTTGGCGAATTTATTTTTTTGGGGTTTTAACGCTCGGGCTTTACCAACGTTGTTTATAATGTAACGAACATAATCGATATTAACCGAATTTGCATCGACACGTCGTCGTAACGTCCGGGTTTCAACACTTAGGTTTTACCAACCGTCTGGGTTTTGCTGACTAAATAACGTCATTTTAAATATTTTAATTTCTTTATATATTAATCTTTTTATATGTTAATTCGATAAATTTAATTTTTGGGTTTAATTATGGTATCGGTACGAACTTAACCTATACCGATCAAATGCGCGTCAAATCGCCACTACAACGCTCGGCAAGGACGGACGATGTATAGGGCAGGAAGGTATTTAGAACTAGGTATTTAGCCCATGGAATTGTAAATTATATCTAGGTATATAGCCCATTTGCTGCAGCCCAAATCAATAACAATAATACGTAACAGTAGGCAGCCAGCCAGGAGACACTTGATTAATCGATTTCTCAGATTTTGAAACTGGAAATTCGATTTGACGATTAGAATAGCTATTAGCCGACGATTGGCAAAATAGAGAATAATCAATTCATCATCACTGGTCGCTTATCTTTTCTCTACTAAAAGGTTTGTACCAAACCATTCATCTATCATTAGTTTATGTTAGATGTTGTGAAATTTTTAGTTTAGATCATCAGATGATTTATCATTTATATAATTATATATTTTTATGTTTGATTACTGAACTAATTGACAAATTAAATTATGGTTTATTGATTTGAATGTTTAATTTTGTATTCTTGTAGGTATAAAAAAACAAAGGAAAGATGAAAACAATTCATTCTTTTTTCAAAAGAAAGGTTGAAAACGATATTGATAATGCTAATGAAGAGAGCAAACGTCACAAAGCTTCAACGAGTAAGCCTGAAAAGAATGAAAATCAGCAAGAAAGTGATAAGTTTGAAGCTCCACAACCACAAGCAAATATCAATGAAGTGGATCTTAACCTACTAGAAAGAGATCCCGCTAAACGAATAACAATGTGGAATTATCCGGTTAATTTAAGGGAGCAAGTAAGATGAGCTTATTTGTCTTTAGGACCTTTCCAAATACATCTCAAAGAGCATCGTGCCAATGGTTCAAAGAAGTATCCTCGTAGATTCCAATATTCTTGGTTCGCTGTTTTCCCTAATTGGTTAGAGTATTCTCCAAGAGCACATTTTGCTTATTGCTTTCTTTGTTATATATTTAATGATACACCAAATGTGGGCAACGGTCATGATGCATTTACTATTAAAGGATTTGACAATTGGAAAAAAGTTAATGATGGGAAAAATTGTGCATTCTTGAAGCATATTGATTGTTCACAACATAGAAGGGCTGTGGAATTCAGTGAAAACTTGTTGAACCAAGTAACACACATCGGTAATATCATAGAAAAACAAAGTGAAGAGGAATTATTGAAGAACCGTATACGATTAAAAGCTTCAGTTGATACAGTTCGTTGGTTGACATTCCAAGCTTGTGGTTTTCGAGGACATGATGAAACTCTTAATTCCAAAAATAAAGGTAATTTTCTTGAACTCTTAAAACTTCTAGCCTCTTATAATGATGAAGTTGCAAAAGTTATTTTAGAGAATGCTCCTTACAATTCAAAGTATACGTCTGGAAAAATTCAAAAAGAAATACTTAGTATTATTGCTAATAAAGTTCGGAAGCACATTCGTAGTGAAGTTGGGGATTCATACTTTTGTGTTATGGTTGATGAGTCACGGGATGAGTCTAAAGAAGAGCAAATGGCCGTAGTTTTGAGATTTGTTGATGTAGAAGGGATTATACGAGAAAGGTTCTTGGATTTGGTTCATGTTACGGATACTTTTTCATTAACTCTGAGAAGTAATTTGTGGAGACAACTTTTGCGATATGAGTTTGATGTTAGCAAAATTCGTGGCCAAGGATATGATGGTGCTAGCAATATGAGAGGGGAATGGAATGGATTAAAGGCACTTGTTATTAAGGATTGTCCTTATGCATATTATGTTCATTGCTTTGCTTACAGATTACAACTTGCCTTGGTTGCTGCTTCAAGGGAAATTATTCCTATAAATCAGTTTTTTAATAATTTAATGTCTATAATCAATGTAGTTTGTTCTTCTAGTAAGCGTCATGATGAGTTACAAAAGGCAAAGGGAGTGGAGATTAAAGAACTATTGGAACTTGGTGAAATCAAATCGGGTAAAGGGGAAAATCAAGCAACCACATCAAGAAGAGCCGGTGATACACGTTGGGGTTCCCATTATCGTTCCGTTTGCAGTTTGCTTAACATGTTTCATAGTACCCGTGTTGTTCTCAAGGGAATAATTAACGACACGTCTACTAGTTCTTCTCATCGCAACGATGTTGATGCAGTTTATTCTCACACTAAATCATTTGAGTTCGTGTTTATTCTTCACTTGGTAAAGGAAGTAATGGGTAAAACTGATATTCTTTCTCAAGCTCTACAAAAGAAATCCCAAGATATTCTTAATGCCATGGAGTTAGTTTCAGCAACTAAAGGGAATCTAAATGATTATAGAAACAATGGATGGGATTCTTTAATTACACAAGTAAAGTGCTTTTGTGAAAAAACATAAAATTGATATGCCGAAGATGGATGCTTTGTTTACTTCTCGGTATCTGCCTCGTAAAAAAGATAATCAGGTAACTTTTGAACATTTTTGCCGAGTAGATCTGTTTACATCCACCCTGGGCAAACAATTACATGAGTTGAATAGTAGATTCAATGATCAAGTTGTTGAGTTGTTAAGTCTTAGTTCTACTTTAGTTTCAAAAAAACAACCTAAAGCGATTAATATTGATGACATTTGTCTTCTTGTTGAGAATTATTATCCCGTTGATTTTTACGGAGCAAGAGAGAATTCAACTACGGTATCAATTGGAGCTTTTTAATATTGTAATGATAAAGAATCCCTAACTAAGTGACGTGTCAACTCCTGCTGATCTATGCCAAAGTCTTGTGAAAACTCATAAACGTGAGACATATTATTTGCTTGATTGAGTGGTTCGACTAATCTCTTGACTCTTCCGGCTTCTACCGCAACAACAGAGAGAGGATTTTCAGCAATGAAAATAGTCAAGAATCGTCTTCGTAATAGGATGTCTGTTGAATTTCTTGAGAATAACTTGGTGGTTTACATAGAAAGAGAAATTGCTGTAAAGTTTGATTCGAAATTAGTAATCGATGAATTTAAAGACCTTAAAGGCCGTCGGGCTCAATTGTAATTTTTTTGTTGTCGTTTATGTGTAAGAAAATGTTATTTTTTGGATTTATGGTCTTTTTTTGTTGAAAAAAATTTTGGTTGGATTATATATATGAACTTATGGTTAATCTAAAATTTTTGACCCCCCCCCCCCCCCCAATGTAACTATTCAAGTTCCGCCACTAACACTTGGGTTTTATCGACCGGATGCATTGTTTTTAATATGGTTTTTTTTTAAATACGTTATACATGTGCTGCAACTTTTTTGGGGTTTTTTAGTTTAAGTATTTTATTTTGTGAACTTATTTTTTAGGTTTAATTTGGATATTGTAAAGAAAACTTAGCTAATACTACCTGAATTCACAGTGACTCGTCATTCAACGCCCAAGTTTTTCCAACCGAATTCACCACACAACGTGTGCGGGAAAATCAGGGTTGTATCCGTTATGACCTTCTTAATATGTTAATTTTTTTTATTTCAGGTTATACGAGCGGCGCTACTGTTTCCTGCGTTGACAAGTTAATATTCTAAATTTAGTGTCGGTATCCTAACGAACTTAACTCATACCAACCAAATCCCCATTAGTGCACCGTTGCAATGTGACAAATACATAAATCACAGCTGTCCTAATGCAACATGCCAGGTAAAACAGTAGTTCATATTGTTTTCACAACTACGGACTATGGTTATGATCTTCTAAATTTAGTGTCGGTATCCTAACGAACTTAACTGATACCAACCAAATCCCCATTAGTGCACCGCTGCAATGTGACGAATACATAAATCACAGCTGTCCTAATGCAACATGCCAGGTAAAACAGTAGTTCATATTGTTTTCACAACTACGGACCATGGTTATGATCACTTGTGGACATACGTACACTCAAAAGAGCTCACGGAAATAAATGGAAATTTGAACTTTTAATAAAGTGTATTCAAAATAAAACTTGAGTGAAATCATATATAGGAATGTTTGGCAAAACTAGCTGTTATCTGTAGATGAAAGCTGGTGGCTGGTAGCTGTAACTTTTTAGATATATTAAGATGTTTGGCAGTGTAGCTAGAGTTTTTAATAAAATCCTCAAAATGACTAAAATGGACATGACTAAAAAATATAATACTAAATGTATCTATTTTGAAAGATAATTTAGGAAATTTAAAATGCTAAAAGCTTGTAGTTTTTTCTAAACGCTACTAGTAAGAGCTTTAAGCTTTAAGTTTTTTCTCATGACAAAAAAGCTTCAAGCTCCTTCAACCAAACAAGACTTTTAATTAAGTATGAGTTTTTTCTTAAAAGTTTTAAGCTAGAAGCTCCTAAAAACTCCTAAAAGGTCTCTGCTAAACATGCCCATAAACTCGATGTGACACCATATACTATAATGAATAATGATGTAGTGATAATTCCCCATTTCATCTTCGAAACAGAATTATTTTAGGCATTCTTTGATTGTCGATTGCTTGTTTGTGATTTGTTTACGGATTATTAGTCTAGAAATTAGAATGATTAGTTACTTATTTGTTGATTTGTTGAACCAACCGGTTAACAAACATAAAATGGCTAGGTACTGTGCACGGAGTGACTCAATTGCTAAAGTAAAGGCCACCATCAACTGGCCCAACCCAGCCGTACGGAGCCCTTAAGCGTCTCCAAGTTATCTCTAGTTCCGGGGAAAACCCGTCCGCCCCAAGGCCCACTTGTAGTAAAACCCGGATGCCCTCATGATCAAACTGGAGCTTACAAAGATCCCAATATTCCTTCGGTTTGAACCACCATGTCCCTTCAAAATGTTAGTAGGTGAAAATTAAATTTAGGTATTCATTGAAAAACCCAAACTTCATGTCCCTACATCACATTAGAAAGGACAACTTTTTCGTTTAGTTATGCATCAATTTGATTACAAAAGATGCAGCTTTAATTGATTTCTATTATTCAAAGTTTATTGAAAAAAAAAGAGCTAAAATAATACAATTAAGCTAATATTAGACCAAATCAAACCTCACACCGGATCTATACATCAGTTTTGTCAATTAAGGATTGCTTGTTTCTCATTTTCGTAGTTGATTGTGTTCTCGCGTGTCTTAGTTTATTTTATAGCATATTAATTTATTTATTTTTATTATTATTCTTTTGTTGTTTTTTTTTTGGTTTAAATCATTGAGCAACCAATTATGAACTTACTTATATAATCAGCAACACGTTTCCTATTAAGAGCATGGTGAGTGAGTGGGATGACAATGGGTCGGGTTTAGATATTTCCAAACCCATACCCGGTTATAAAAGTTCGTCTCAAACCCGTCGGGTTTTAATCAGGTAATTACCCGTCGGGTTTCGGGTTTTCCCATCGGATTTTGGATTTCCTATCGGGTTTTGATAAAATACCCGTCGGGTATACCCGGCTCACCGGGTTTTGACGAAATATAACTAATCAATTACAAAGATAGTTACCATAAAGGTAAAATATCTCAAATAATTGACATAAACAAGTTTCGACAAATAATAATATATTTGGAATATAGTGTGTGTGTGGGTGTGTGTATAATATAATAAGCTATATCGGTCATCGGGTAAATGGGTCTATGCTATCGGGTAATCGGGTATATTAGAAATCCCAGACCCGTCCCAAACCCACGAAAATTTTCAAAACTAAACCCAAACCCGTCCCAAACCCCAATGGGTCGGGTATTATCTGTCCCATTTATGACAGGTTTCGGGTTTTCCCGTCGGGTTCGGGTTTTCCCATCGGGTTCGGGTTTCATTGCCATCCTACTCTTTCTTGATATGATACCCCGCTCGCCTTAATTATCTAGGTTAATCAGGTTTGCCTTGAAGGCGGTCATGAATATGATTTTACCAACAAAAAAAATGGCAAAGGGGTAATTACCTAGCTCTTACCAAATGCACACACTAATTGCATAACAATTACTTGCGGATTCAAAAATTTTGCGAATTTGATCGGTTTCCGTCAAGTTCGTTGTGATACAAGAACTAAAACAAAATAAAGCCCGGGCGTTGCGACACTCGGTTGACACGAATTCAGTCGGTTTCGGTTACATTCGTTACGGTACCAAATCTAAAACAAAAAGGTCAGTAAAACCCAGTCGTTGGTAAAACTTGAGTGTTGTTGATGCCGGACATTACGACGACTAGTAGAAGTGAATAACCGTTTAAAAATAATATTTAAAACAAAAAAGAAACAAAAAAATAAATAAATAAATTAGTTGGCCCAATAAAACTCCACCAAATGAACCAATGACCAATGTGACACCAAACTTTTCAATTACTATATATAATAATAATAGTCGGGCATAAGTATACGTATTTGTTTACATAAATACATATATACATAAACTCTATTAGTCTATTGTGTTATTACATAAACACTTAATTAATCAAGCATAAAGTGTGTCTTTTCATTATGAGGAAATTGCTACAATACCCAAAGAATGTAAACCAGAGTTGCAAGTTCATGCTAAGAAAAGCAACTTTTTTGTATAGAAATGATTTAAAAAAAGAAGGAAAAGAAAGAAAGAAAGAAGATTTGTTGTAATTTTAAATTAAATATAGTTACATCTACTTGGGCCAAATTAGTGCGGGGCTTCCCACTTATACCAGTTACAGATCCGTCTCTAATGTCAAGTCGTATGGGATGACAAAACAAACTAGTTCACTGCCGGTTTTTTGCTTCATATGGTAAATATTCACGATTTTGTTAGAAAATTTTTATGTGTATTGAGCACGGTCACCTCCGCGGTATTGGGTCCGTGATTTCGGTGACCGTTGTCACTAAGCCTAAGCTTTGTCACTGAAAACAAGTTGTCGGGCCACGTTTTGTATTTTATTAGTCTTTTGTATTGTATATGTTTTGTTGAACTTGTCTTTATACATTATCATGTATTAGGTCTGAGGCCTATGTAAGCAAGAGCTCATTGGGCCATTTCTAATATAATAGTGGCATACCATGTTTTCCTATAAATAAAAAGCATGTGCATAAGACACACAAGCTTTTGAAGAACCCTCATCCATCTAACTCTCATTTTCTTTCTCAAAAGCCGAAATAACCAAACACACAAACAAGATCCGAGATCTAGGTTCCTTAGTGTGATTTTCCGCTAAGCACTAAGTAGATTGATCCAAAAATAGTTGTTAGATCCGCTTCTCGGGACCTACACTAATGTCAAACACTGTTGGAACTAGGCGCCCAAGACACAACGTATATTATGGGTGCTTTCTCTTGTTTACTTTAGGGTATTCCCATGTTGATGAAAGATCAAATAAGCTTTTGCTTTATCTTACATAGTTACATGATGTGACAAATACTGGTTTTAGGATACATAACAATAACAAGTAAAGGAAGAAAGGGAATGAGACTTTTTTGCTTTCTTTCTTTGACTTTATGGTGTTTTTGTTTGCATGTAGTCTCGTCATACACTAGATCCTTGTGCATAGAATACAAAAGTCATTATAAAAGGCACTAGGGGTTTCTGTTTTGGGTTCTCCAAAACTATGAGCAAGGTTATAGGGTTGTTCAGAAAACTCGTGGCTCGAAGTTTGGCTCGTGACTCGTTCGATATAAGCTCGAATAAAACTAACTAAAAAAAAAACTTGATTTGAAACAACCTGAGTTGAGCTGGCTCATTATTGTAACCAAGCCAAACCTGTCCAAAGCTCGGCTCGAGTCATGGCTCGGCTCGTTGGCTTGATCTTAGGCTCGTTTAACTTCAAAACCGAGCTAGAGCCTAGCTGAGCTGCATGCCTCATTTAATTTCGAGCTCGAGCTCGAATCCACCTTGGCTCGACTCATGCTCAACTCGTGAACAACCCTTGAGAAGAAAGGGAAAAGAAACACTGTGCTTTTCTTTGCTTGACCTCTTATGTTTCTATACATGTCCAAGCCATTGTGTTGTCTTATCACTAGGGAATCCTCTTGCATAAAGCAAAAAAACTTGGCTATATAAAAGGATTAATTATAATCGGTTTTGTGCAAGGAAGAATAAGAGAATTCGGTTTTGATGTGTAACATAAAACGTAACTAGAGAGAGAGAAAGGGTGAGGTGAAGAACATAGAAGAACACTTTCTAAATCACTAAGTTTTGGTGTTTTGATCTTGTTCTTCATGATGTTCTAATCCTAAAATTAATAATACATACATACACACACAAAAGGAAGTGTTAGGGAGTGAGTTTGAGACTAGCATCTTGGATCTAGCTTGCTTGATGAGCAACATTGTTGGGGAAACTTCAAGATAGAAGTTTTGTTCATCCTTATTTATCCTTGCTTGTTAAGGTTAGATCTAAACTTATCTATGGTTGTATTTAATTTCAATATTTCATACATATGGATCCTTAGCTCTTGGATTTTATACATGTAAAATAGCATGCAAATTGCTTCCGTTGCTTAAAATTATTGTTTAGGCACGTCGATAACCCAAGAAAACACATGTACAACGGATCTGAGAATTCAAAAGTACCTTATAAAATAATAATTCACCCTAGAAACTCTTCAAGCTTGGTAAAACCGACACATCTCCTAAAGTAAAATGGTCAATTGTATCAAAGAACACAAGGACGCTCACACATTCACATTACTAACTTGATGTCACATCACCAATGCGACAATGCCCCCAGTTCTACCAGTAGTAAAATCCAAATGTGGTTTAAAACAAGTGTTGCCATTGACAAACCCCAAACTCTATTAAAGATGATCGAATCCTTGACCTTGACAATAAATTCTTTCAATCCCTAGCCGAAAAGCCACACCTTATAGCATTAAAGAACTGCTACACTTTTTTCTTTTCAAACACAACATATTTTATGAAAAAGAATTAACAAGATGCTGCAACCTAGACATCATACAACACAAAGAAAACACACTAGAAGCTTTTCTTTTTTCTCATTATTTTTCCATCCCAACCTTTTTTTTTTTTAACCAAAAAGACTAACAAACATAGAATGCTTAGCTCTCCGTAAGGGTGACTTAATGGTAAAAGGCCACCGCCATTTGACCCAATCCAGTCATACAGAGCTTTTAAGCGCATTCAAGTTATCTTCAGTTTCGGGAAAATCCTATCAGCCCGAAGACCCACTGACGATAAAACCCAGACGCTTTCAGGTGATTTGAAAATCACAAAAAATCTTCCCTTATCAAACCACTCATATCAACCCAAAGTATTAACTTAGGCCTCCATTAAACTCATGCTTCTTATCTCTATCCCATTGAAAAGTACTCTATAGTCTATCCCCCCCTTTTGATTTAATTAACTCATTCAATTAATTTATATTAAATCTTTCTTTAAATGGTGGTCGGCATGTTAAAAGCCGGTCACTGAAACCCACGTGTTGCCTGATTTTGCAGCTTTCCCAACTCCTGTTCGGATTCCCCAAACCTTAAAATGGTAATTAATAATAATAATAATAATAAACAAAATAGAATCCAATTTAATTTTTTTAACAATAAACAAACACAACTTGTTTCAGAAATATCTGTGTAGACCGGTTCATAGAACGCAAGTACACAACCCATGTAAATTCAACGGTCAAGATCACACGACCACCATTTAATCCAACGACCCCAACTTCACTAGCTCAATCCCATGTATCCCCTATCTCTGTATCCAACTATCTATACGTACAAACCGTAGTATATACATTTGCATAAAAGTCTGCGTCTTGTTTCTGTGGAGAAGATGCAACCGATTAACGGCGGCGCGTGCGACTCCGACCAGCAGCAACAAAAGCAGCCGCCGCCGCAGCAATGGGTGGCGATGCAGTACCCAATGATGGCGCCGCCACACTACATGCCGTATAACTTTAACCGGCAGCCGCATCCGGTGGGTCAACCCGGGCCCGGTGGAGGAGAGAATAAAGCGATATGGGTCGGTGACTTTCATAATTGGATGGACGAAGATTACCTTCGTAATTGTTTTGCTTCTACGGGCGAGGTTATTATTATTTTTTTTATTTTTACTTGGATTATTACAAACTAATAGTAACCCTTGTATGCAATTATTAATTTTTGATATTAATTACTATGGCTGATTATTGAACAGGCTTTTAATTTGGGTTCATGCTGAAGGGTTATGCAATTTTTTATTTTTTTTAAGCACTGTGGCTTTTTTGTATTTAGGCTACCGCATTCTCTAATTTTGGAGAGCCTTGATGCCTCACTATTGCCAGTATGTCTTAACCGGCCGACGCTAGCTTTAGAGTTTGGCTTGAGTGTTTCCTCGGGAAACCATAACTGCCATTTGACGGTCGTTGTGCCAATACAAGAGCATAACTCTCTAGCGTAACACACGGTGGGACGAAAACCCAGGTGGGCTCAGGGTTCAAACTAACAACCTTTAGGAATGGCAACGGGGCGGGTTTGGGGCGGGTTTTGCTTAACCCGAACCCGAAACCAAAAACCATCCCCGTACCCGCCCCATTACCCGTCGGGTTTAATTCGGGGATTCCCCGTTTGGTTTTTTGTACCCCCCCGACCCGCCCCGTCCCCGAACCCGAAAACCCGAAACCGATCCGACCCGCCCCGTCCCCGAACCCGAAAACCCGAAACCGATCCGACCCGAAATTGGTTCATCACATAACTGAACATTTATCGAAATAAACTTCTGCATCACACACATGAAAGCTGAAACAATGTGTTACAAAGGAAATAAAACCAAGTCTACATGGCCGAAAAATCATGCCAAATACACAAACTACAAACTTGCGACCAAATCTAAATACCAAATCAAACCAAATCATCCAAAGTCGTCGTGCCACTTTCTTTAGTACCTACCTACATTAAGAATATTTATCAATAAATCAACCAAGTTAAAAGAATAAAAGCTATGTTACAAAAATAGTAAATTTTATAAATATTATTACCTCTTCCACATCCATTTCATATTCAATGGTGCGGCAATATGCCTCGGTCTCTTCCGAACAAGTTTCTATATTTAATAGTAATAACATAAACATATATTCATGATTATGAAGATAAATAACATGAGTAATAATGTAATATTCAATATAGCGTTACCTCGAATCTCATTCAACAACCAACTTTGAGCACACATTAAAGCCTCCAAAGTTTTTGGGTGAAGTCGACTTCGGTGAGGACTTATTAATCTTCCACTTGTGCTGAACGCAGATTCAGAGGCAACGGTGGAAACTGGAATTGCCAATACATCTTTTGCCATCCTTTGAAGTGTCGGATACTTACCTCCATTTGTCTTCCACCAAAGCAACAAATCCAGTTCTACTTCATCAGGCAAAAGATTTTCTTTCAAGTAGTTATCTAACTCTGCCATATCATTCAAGTCATCATTCACCTTAGCTTTGGATTTAATGTCAGATAGGAATTTTTGGAATCCACCAGAAGAACACTCTGACAACCCCGAACTGAATAAAGATGAACTAGAACCACCACCTATAAATTAATGGGCTGGAACTTTTGTTAGGTTAGTGTTTTTTTTTTTCTTATTTTGTATTTTTTGGTTTTTATTAATAGTTTTATTTCGTATAGCGAACTTAATGATACAGTTGTGGAGGCTCAACTGAGAACAAAGCAGATTCCACCTCAGCTTCAAACCGAACATGCTGTTGACCGCTATCGGTGTTCCAAGAATCGCCTGATCATATTGGTATGCTGACTAATTACCTAGAATGACATTTTTGTGATTATTTGATATTACATAATATAAAATGTTATGCCAAATTCCGATTATTACCTAAACTGACATTTCTGTGAAAAAAAGGCAGTGAGTTTAAATAAGGGGTAAATGGGTAATATTGTTTTACAGGGGTTCAATGCAACATTGACTAAACCAATGAATGCTGATGGAAGAGGTGACCAGTTCAAAGAAATGGAACTTAATCTGCATCCTGAGCTAGAAGAGGCTTTAAAGAAGCTTTGTGATGATCCAAGATCAACGGTTGTAATTGTAAGCGGGAGCCCTCGAAACGTACTCGATAAGGTAGCAAACTGTTTTTTGCAAATGCATTTAATTTTTCCAAGGATGCTGTGGTGGTTTGGGGTCAGGACTGCATGCATTGGTGCCTGCCTGGTGTCCCTGACACTTGGGTTAACATTTTGTGGCAACTTAACTTGTGCGTTATAGGATCAAGACTTGAAAAGTATGTTCTTTGACTTTGACCTTTTATAGTGAAAATTAGTGATGGGGTCAGTTGTAATTATAAATTTATAATACTGGATTCATTGTATTGTTTGTCAAGTATATTTGAACACAAAACCGAACAAAGAAGATCGACACCTTAACTGACTTTTTCGGTTATGTTTTGGTTACTCACAAAACAGATTTAACCAAATTCTATAGCTGCTTATGAATTTGCAGTGTTCACAAGTGATTATATTTTCTATGTGTTGGGTTTAGTTTGACCCGAAGCACTTTTATTATAATAATAATAATAATAAGAGAATTAGGGATCTTACAGGTGGTAGGATGAGAACGAGGAGGAGGAGGGTGGTCCGGTGGTGCAGACGGCGATTGAGTGGATGGTGATGGTGGTGCAGACGGCGATTGAGTGAATCGGGGGCGGACTGGCGGTGGCGGGGTCTGGATGTAGGTAACCTAATCAGTCACTTTCCTTCCTTGTTAGGCTTTCCTTGTTAGGTGATGGTGGTGCAGTCTGCAGACGGCGATTGTGTGGCTGCGGTGGACGGTGGTAGTCTGGAACTCTGGATGAAAGACGCGATTAAGCAGATTGAGATTTGAGATTGTAAACCTACAGTAGGTTTAGGTTTTTAATATATATATATATATATATATTATTTATATTTATATTTATATATTATATCGGGGCGGGTCGGGGCGGGGGTACCTGAACCCGAACCTGAACCCGAACCCGAAACAATCCCCGAAACAATCTCCGAAACCCGACCCGAAACCGAAAAAAACAAAACCCGACCCGACCCGAAATAAGCCGGTTTTCGGGTTTCCCCGTCGGATTCGGGGATTTTTGCCATCCCTAACAACCTTGCATAAGGCTTTGAGTCTCAAGTACTCAAATCCTTTATTGTCAATATCCATCCAAAAATGACATAAATAGAAAATTAAATGGTTATGCATCTAGATCAGTATATTGATACACATTACTTAAAATAAAATAAAAGTTTGAAATTTGACGTATTTTAAGTAGGTTTATAACATTTATAGTGATTAGGTTATCTTTTTGGAAATTATCAAACTAGGTGTCTGGCCCATCTTTTATTGCTTGAAAAATATACATATTTAAAACCAACCAGTTAGGCAACGTCAAAGACTCAAATAAGCACTGCTGACCTAAGGAGACTAGTTTTAGCTGGCACAATAAACCTTGTAAAGTATCACGGGACCAAGAAAACAGCCAATCAATCAACACATGTGTAAAAGCTAGCTATATTTTAGCTGATGGCTAAAATTTTTGCGCATGTATTAATTTGATTGATTGTTTTATTGGACCTGTAGTACTTACAAGGTTTTTTGTGCCGCATGAAAACTAGTCTCCTTAATTAGTTGGCTGTGTTCATTTGACGTTACGTGATTAATTGGTTTTGAATATGTTTATTTTTGAGTTGGCTAAAAGTCAATGTCTATTTTCAAAAAAGAAAAAAAAGGTCAAAATATCTATATTCGTGATTTTCCCTTATCTAAAGCCTGTATTTTGTCCTTGTATATCACAGGTTGCCTCAATTAAGGTTATTCGAAACAAACATACCGGTTTCCCAGAGGGATATGGTTTTGTTGAATTTAACTCACACTCCGCGGCAGAAAAGGTGTTGCAAACCTATGGCTCAGTTATTATGCCAAATACAGACCAACTATTTCGTTTGAACTGGGCTACATTTAGCACGGGAGACAAACGGTCAAACAACAATGCGTACGATCTTTCCATATTTGTTGGAGATTTAGCCGCAGATGTAACCGACACTTTATTGCATGAAACTTTTGCTGACAAGTATCCATCTGTTAAAGCTGCTAAAGTTGTCATAGATATTAGCACGGGCCGGTCTAAAGGCTATGGTTTTGTAAGGTTTGGAGATGATAACGAAAGAACTCAAGCCATGAGTGAAATGAATGGAGCTTATTGTTCAAGTAGACCCATGCGTATCGGTCCCGCAACCCCTAAAAAACCTTAAAACTTACCAGTCTGATGGGGATTCAAATAATACAACAGTCAGTGCACAAGCTATTTCATTTGTTGTTTCGGTTTATAGATAAATAACTTATAATGTTGTTTTTCTACCTGTTATTGGTTTTAGATTTTTGTTGGTGGGCTTGATTCTAGTGTTAGTGATGAAGATCTTAAGCAGCCATTTATCCAATATGGTGAAATTCTTTCGGTAAAAATACCCGTCGGTAAAGGGTGCGGATTTGTACAATTTGCTAATAGGTTAGATTTCTTTTTGTTACGATTTTCAATATTTTTTTCTTATAAAAAAAATAAATAATAAGTGCGTTTATATTATGTCTTGTGTAACATGTGTCGATAGAGCTAACGCTGAAGAGGCATTGCAAAAGCTGCTCGGGACAACAATAGGGAAACAAAGCGTGCGACTTTCATGGGGTCGAAACCTAGCAAATAAGCAGGTATTTAGTAAATGAGCGCACATTTAATTTTAGTTTCATTTAGAGGTTCGTTATATTTTAAAGTTGATACAAGTATGTATTTAATCCGGTATATGAAATTTGTAGTTGAGACATGATATTGGGAACCAATGGCCAGCTCCATACTATGGAGGTCAATTCTATGGTGGATATGGGTATGCTATGGCAGCTATGCAACCACCAAACATGTATGGTGCAAGTGCAGCATATGGAGGCTATGGAGCACCCCAGCAACAAGTGAATTGAATGGGTGGTATGAGTTAAGATTTGTTTTTATGGATAAGGATGAGCATGAATATGGATAGTATAAATGGATTATAATTTGTGTAATGTATGATCCCTTTTCGTGGGGTTTAAATTTTAGGTCTCAGTCTCTCGGATTCCATTAGTTGGTTGATATAGAGATTTTGGTGAAAAAACAACTTTTTTTAATTAGTTATAATAATCATCTTTCAAAATATATTGTATTATTTAAATCTAGAAATGCTGTTAAATCATGAGAGGGTGTGAAATGTAAGCGAGACAAGACGCTCATGAGTCATGAGCTACTTGAGAGTAGCTCGCTAAAATCTCGAAATGAGGTCAGACACCAGCCTAAGTCAAAGTTCATATAATCAATGAGCTTGAGTCCGAGCTTCATATACTGAGTTTGACTAGGCTCATCCAAACATACATTTTATTACATAAATATAATGGTTTTATTTTGTATAATAAATATGTTTTTACAAAATAATTATTTTATGATAAAGTAATTAAATATTTAATAATGAAGTGACAAATTGAATCCAAGTTAAGCTTAAGCTTGAAAAATTGTCAACAAAATGAGCTCGAGCTTAATTTATATAAAACTAGAAACTAACCAACCTCCCTAAACATGTTTTCACAATCAATTTTTTTCTTTCTCATGAGGTCTTAGGAACAAATATGTGCCCTGCATTAAAATGAAAAGTAACAACGTTGTTAGGAAAAATGGATATAAAGCAGACGCTTTCATCCCACACCGGGATGTGTATGAACCGTTTTGGGGTGTAACTAAACCAAAATCAAAGTTTTTGTTTTTCGTTTTGAAAACTTGGTTGATTTAAGTTTGTTGATTGTTGTATGGTTTGGACAAACTATGGCTAGTTTTCGCTTTTATATTTGATTTTGAAAAATTGAGCTAAACTAATGGATTTGAACCTAAAACTCTTAAAATTTTTGTTACCCCCCTATTAACGAATTTAGTTGTGAAATGTTTGCTCAAAACAATAAATTTGGGATATAAATTCAATATAAGCATCAAAACAAGTTTGGTGCTGTCTAGTTTTATAGTTTGGTTCAATGCAGTTTGGTTTTGGAGTGAGGCATAAAAGAAACCAACCAGTGATTTTCGTGTTACAAAGAAAATAAAATAGTATCGTCAATTATTGGCTTGTGTCAGTTAACTCGGTTTGGTTTTATCGTTTTATCGGTTTTGCTTTGCTTAATCTGCTTGTTTTATCACTCCTATCCCATATTGTCATTGTTAAGGTAAGGATATCATTTGGATAGGAGACTACAAGGTCTAAAGTTCGAATCCGATTCCAACCGGATTTTACAACAGTAAGGTAGTGTTTGGTATGCAGGAATGAAGGGCGGAATGGAATGACTCATTATAAGGGAATGGAAAAAAGTGTGTTTGGTTGATCAAAGGAATGGAATGACCCATTACCTAGTTCATTCCATTCCCTCTAAAATACCCCAATTTCATTCCATCCATATCCCATGTGTTTTTTTCATTCCATTCCCTCTTTCATCCTACATAACCTCCACTACCCTCCCACCACCCACCACCTCCACCACCAACCACCACCATTGTCGTCCACCGTCGTTGTTACCGCTACCACCCACTGCCATCAATGCTAGCCGCCCACCACCGCCACCCGCCTGCCGCCACCATTAACCATTGCTCCTGCCCCTCATCACCACCCATCGCCCATCGTTACCATTGCCCACCACCGCCACTGTCACCACCGCCTGCCACCTTACTGTTACCGCCACCACCCACCCCCAACACCACCACCACCCACCTCCAACCACCATTATCTCCTGTTGCCCACCACCACCCGCCACCACCAACAACCATCACTACCATTTTAGTTTTATTTTTTCCTACCTACCAAACAACGCGAAGTAATCATTCATTGCATCCCCATGTATTAACCAAACATCTCATTGGAATGGTAATAACCCATTCCATTCCTTTATCCATTCCATTATGTAACACCCCGGCTAAAGCGGAACGCCTGAGTGTGACGTATAGATTGCTCAAACACACGTGACACTATTAGGTAACCATAATAACATTATTTCATTTGAATCATCATGTAACACAAATTTATCAAATAATACAAATTTAAACAATCAATAAATAAATGATAAGTTGTTCTTTGAATATCCTGTAGGCATGCTATGTGTCTTCTAACTTTCATCCTCGTATCTTTATACCTGTAACATATGTAAAAAATAAAGTCAGCTATGAACATAGCTGGTGAGTTCCCACAGTTTTATATACATACATAAAAATCATACAATTCATGGACAAGTGATAAACGAGCAAGTAAAGCCCTTTCCAGTTGGTATCAACCAACGTACTTGGGTATTCGCGCAAGTAAGGTCCTTTCCAATTGGTAACCACCAACGTACTTGGATAATGAGACCCTTTTCCACTCGGTACAAATGGACTGGAGTGCAAAGAGAAGCGTATGATCATACTTAATGAGGCTTCCCAACGTGCAAGTAAATTCGAGCAAGTAATCAAGTAGCACACAAGTCCATATAGTGAATTGTAGTTTGTAAGCGAAATAGTAATACTTTGAATTTGTAATAAGATACATGTTACCCTAAAATATGAAAACGTGAAAAAGGGGTTGTGAGAAGCTCACCTCGAAAGTGAAGATAAACATTGCAATTAAACCAAAAGCATGATAACAAACCGAAGCAACCAGAAGTGCGTTAAAGAACTCGAAACTTTTGAACTTCTTGAACTATAAATAAAATAAATATTTAAGGATTAACTGACAGGATTATACGGGTTACTTATTTAGCTTTAAAGATGTCGCGTTATATATTTTATTATCTTAATGCGTGGATTATTTTAATATTATACTTTTAACACTAACGTGAGAGTTACGATATTGCGTTGTACGGATTTTAAATGAGAATTTATATCGAACAATTATAACTAAGTTATTTAATTAAAGTTAATGAATTAAAAAAATAACGAATTTTTAAGTTAACGAAATAAAGTTTAACGAAATATAAACTAACAAACCGATTATGGTTAACGAAAAGGAATTATACTATAATATTATTTAAATGCTATATTAACTATAAATTTATTAATGAGAATTTATAATAACGGTTAAAGATTTATTAATATCTTAATATTATTTAAATTGCAAGGTTAATACTAAATTTTAATATTATAACGCTTACGGGATTTTGGTGTTAACGGTATATTTATCTTGAAAACGAAAGTGTTAACGGATTTTAAAGTTTTACGAACGAAATACATGTTTAACGAATTTAAACGAGACTCGACGGGTTTTTTAAAGATTGTTTTTTTTCCGATGAAAATGATAAATATAATTCTATATTTGATTTTATATGATTTAAAATAATTTTTAATAATTTATTTGGTTTATTTAATAATAAAGGTGACTTAAAAGAATTCGGTTCATTTCCGGTCGGACCCGAACGCAACTTTAGGTTGGGTTCGTTTCCGACATGGTAAAAAGTATTATATTTTAGAGAGTGAGATGAAAAGAATTAGTTTTAGATGTTGGATAAATAAAATAACTAAACCGAACCGAATAAATACATAAACGAGTCAATATCGTTTTTGATGAGCTAACGCTAATGTTAAATAAATAATATAACATTAAGTTCTAAACGACCCGAACAAGCAGAAACTAAAAACATACCCGGAACAAGAACTTAAATAATAAAAGAAGAAGTCTTGAACTTCACAGTTTGACTTCATAAATCAAAGTAGGTGAAAATCACCAAAATGAGAAAATAACAAGAATCTTTTGTAAATTGAGTTGTGAGGAAATGGAAAGGAATGAAGCTCTATTTATAAGTGAAGTGAGCTAGAGTTGTTTCAATTGTATTAAATTTGTCAAAATACTTAATGGGTCATTAATGTCATTGAAAGCTTATAATTGGTCATAAAAATTAAATTGTAACATACAATTTATATTCAAACACATTTATTATCATCATAAGAATTCTGACCAAGATTTAAATGTAGTAGGAATGTATTTTTCTTCATCTTTTAAAACTAAGTAAAAAAATATGACATAATTAAATAATAAAAAAATATACTTTGGTTATGCATAAGTAATGTTATCTATGCGACATTTGAATAAAGAAAATAATGAGTGTTATAAATTTTGTTTATATATATATATATATATATATATATATATATATATATATATATATAGTAATGGTTAATATATTTAAATAAGTTTAGGAAAAGCTATTACATACGAAATATGTAACATATGATTGTATTTAAAACTAAATGGATCACCTAGACTAATAAAATGGATCAGTTTTCAAAATATATTTACTCTTTAGTCCTTGAGCTTTGAGGTGCGATTTATATGAAATAGAATTTATATAACTTGGATATTTTTATATTAAAATTGTTTTAACTTTAAAACGTTAACTTTCATTAATTGCGCAAAATGAATTGAAAGCGACAAATGATAACCGTAAATCCTCGGAATTCAATACGAATAGAAAATGAACGTATGATAAACGACGAACAAGAGTACATTAAAATGACAAACCGGGTCGGTTTAACGAATACAATACAAACTCAAAAATGACGAATGCCACATGAAGTGAAACTTGAGAATATTAACAATATATATATTTATATATATTTATAAACAAAAACCACAAATTTGAAATGGGTCAGGTTTTCGGGTTTGAAAAGTATCGAATGTTACACATTACCACGTCCATTTCATTCCATTACCTCATACCAAACGGATCCTAAGCCTTTGGGCGACAGGTTTAACCGTAACAGGAGATGGTGGGCTTGGGCGTCTACTATCGTGGGCGTATGGGGTGGCTTTTATTAACGTTTTGGATATATTATGAAACCACTAATTGTTCAATTACAATGAGAGAGATAAATACAATAAAATGACTAATATTTAGGGATACTATTAAATACAAATTATATGCAAGCCACTTGTATAGAGACAATCATTCCAACATATTGACCAAGCATGATTTCCTCTTTAATAATCAACTAGGTTATTGACCCGTGGACGTCACGGGTGGAAAAATATAAATCATCCAATAAATACACAATTTCAAACAACAACATATTTTTGAATTTGTTATTTTGGGCCGCAATATGACACTTAATTGTACTTCATATTCTTACGGAAAAAAATACATTACGTTACAAAAAAAAGATACAAAGAACAATGCTTAGAAACATAATTTAAAACTTGAAATTACAACATTCAAAACTACTAAATATTTCCTTGTAAACCATGCTTGTTGTCTTGCTTGTAGCATTACCTTGATTATCAAAAATAAACATTTTAACACCGTCTCTACTATTCACTCTTGATAAAGCCACATATAAATTATAATTAACCATGTATAAAAACGGGTCTCTCAAATATATTCCGACTCTTGCCAGAGACTATTCTTGACTTCTGTTAATGGTCATTGCAAAATAAATTGGAAATGAAACTGTTTTCTCTTTAACTTAAACAGAAGTTTCTTATCTGAAGGCGTTAGACTACGAAACACATGTGATATAAAAGAATGTTTTCAGTAGGTTTGTGTGTTAAAAAAAGTTTTCAATACATTTGTGTGGTAAAAATAAGTTGTGAAACATCAAGTTAGTGGCATATAAGTTTATAATATAAAAAAGTATATGATAAACTTAGAATGCCATAAAACAATAAAGGTTGTTTGTTATAATTAAAAAAAACCAATAAAATCATAATTCATACGATATATCAATATCCAACAACACAATCAAACCAATACATGAAAGATGAATAAAATGTCTAACAAAATACAACACACTCGAATGGAAACTTAAAATAGAAGTCTTCAAACATATTGTTAATTGAATAGAATAACAGCTATTTGTATGACATTAAGAGATATCAGAAAATAAGAAACATCTTACGAATTATTAAGAATGAAAAAAAAAATGGCCCTAAACTAACCAAATTTATGAAAACAAAACTAAGATGTTTTAAGATCCGGTTCACGGATTGTTATCCCACAAAACATAATAAACAATAGCTTAATATTCATAACAATAAGTATTATAATGAAAAGAAATAACAAATCTTAAGATACAACTTTTTAATGTATCATTCTTAAGAAACCATTTATGTATATAAATTTAAAATTATTTTCAATTTTATAAAAAACTGAATATGATGATAATTAATTAAGGAAACAAAGCACATTCAATTTTAAAATTGAGTACTTTAAGGATACGTTGTTACAAGATTTTAGTGGGATAATTTATTAAGCAAAATCATTAATTAAAATTACATAAAATTATATATTTAGGCAATTATATGTAACGTTTGATTTAAAAATGCAATGTAAATGCATACAAAAAGAAAACAGCTATAAAAACATAACATTTATAAATATGTAATTGTTATTAAAACTAATACTATTTCAATATGTAATGTTTGTTTGAAGATATTTACAATCATGTCCTTGACTTTACTCATGTATTTAAATTTTAAATTTATTTTCCTTTTAACTTATATTTTATATGCTTAAATGCATCAAATAGAGATGTATGGCCATAAAATACTGTGAACAGCAAAGTTTCCCTAATTTTTCCTAAATGAACGTAAGTTTTCATTTTTTTTAATAGTCAAATATTGTTAAATTTTTTCTTTTATAAGTTTTATCATGTTTTCAAAATTTATTAATATGTAAATGTTGTAATTTTTAAAACTAATACAATTTAAATATATAATAAAAAAGTATTATGTTGTGATACATTTCTTTACTTTAATCATATATATTCAAAATTTGAATTTGGTTTAACTTATTTTTGATATGCATAAATTATGGATGTAATAATATAAAAATATGATGAATACCAAAGTTTCTGTAATTTTTACTTATTGGATGTAACTTTTCATATTTTTAAATTTAATTGATAAGTCAAATGTTATACTTTTTTTGTAACTTTTCCTTTTAATTTACTTTGTTTACATACTAATATGAATTGTAATTATATCATATAATCCTCCCACTAAAACTATAAGCAAAACTTTCTCATCTTAAATTATATATGTCTTTATTTGACAATTTTTATATTTCTACCAGTGTTGTACACGAGTCAATAACCTAGTTTTGTAATAAATATGACTTAACTTATAATGTAGAAATAAACTATTTAACATATTAAATTATATTGTAAAGAAGAAGAAAAAAACTTATCACGTCGGTAGTCATTACAAAGCATCATAACGTTATTTATGCGGGAAAGTAAATAGGCGTTTTATAAAATTATAATAAGAACTGGATTTAGGGCTAATGTGCTATATATTTGGGCCGAATAATGTTATCAACTGTAAGAAAATTCTCATATAAACAGGGCAAATGGAAGAGCAACAACGGGTCATTTAAAATAAGTTTCAAACAATTTGTTTTGTTTTGTTTTGTTTTGCTCCAAGTGACACCTTCTTAACAACTAATGCTTTGTTCTCACCAAGATAAACATCATTCTTTGAAATACAAGTCTCATGACATAATCTTGGATTCGGTTACCCTGTTATAAATGAATGTAACAAAAAAAAAATGTATAAATAAAATGTGAAAAATAATTATTTCAATGTCTAAGTAGTATATGATTTTGAATGTAAAATTAAATTATATATCTTTGTAAATATGAAATTACCATATCGTCTTGCAAAATCGTTTCTATGGACTAATCTTCACCGGGTTTGTTAACACCCTTTAAACGCCATAACTTCAATATACGAACCTTGAGAATACAATCATTCTTAAAAGCATCCAACTAATTAAACATTGTTATGTATTTGCTCCATTGTGTTGCTTATAAAACAAGGTTTATTGGATTTTAATAATCCCTATTGACAGGTATTGGCCGATAATAATCCCTATTTATTTATCACCGCTGGCGGTCCCAAATTTAAAAAAGTTGGCCCCCAATGGTCCCCCGTTAAAAATGACTTAATGGCGTTATACTTTTTTCCGAATTTCAAACTAATGTTTTAGGGTTTTTGATCCGAAGGAGGATACGAGTCGATTGATGTAACTCTTCGTTCGAAACGGTGCTCCAAATGACGAAACAATGCTTCAATTCGGTTGTTGGAACTTACAATTAACAAAAATCAAGTCGTTTGAATCATCGTTTCGAGCTAAATTTTTCATCAATCTACTCGTATCCTCCTTCCGATCAAAAGCTCTAAAACATTAGTTTGAAATTCGGAAAAAAGTATAATGCCGTTAAGTCATTTTTAACCGGGGGGGGGGGGGGTAATGAGGGCCAACTTTTTTAAATTTGGGACCGCCAGCGGTGATAAAATGAATAGGGATTATTATCGGCCAATACCAGTCAATATAGATTATTAAAATCCAATAAACCATAAAATAATAAGAATACAAACAAACAATTAAACTTACATTAATTAATGTGTACGAACATTATCAATAATACGTATGAAAGAAAAAAGTTGAATAATACCATATTGGACAACAATCAACGGTTTGACTTGGTGGGGTAGGGTAATGGTTGTACATTATAGCATGGGTCAGGTTTGGTTTTGCCGCAAACCTTCATCACATGCTTTTATTTTCTTATATATTTCATGGGAAATTTTTAATTAAAAAAAGAAAAATAAAAAAAGCAATCCTACCAACTTAATTCATGATTCATAACTTTGTAAGAACTTCGTTATTTCATGATTCATAGCTTTGTAAGAACTTTATGATTGCTTTTCTTATCTTACAAAGTAAATTAATAAAATAGACTTAATTTGGAATATATTCAATTTAAACTAATTAAAAGTTAAACTATAAAAAACGGTTAAAAATGTTTCCTAACTATGTTCATAGTGAAATAGGTAAATATGATACTTTAATTTTGATTACCATTTTCAGAATTGTCAAAGTTTGCATTTTGGTCGAAACTGTCACAAATCCATCACAAATAAAGTGTCATGTTTTTGTGGAACTGCACCTTACCAATTGTCTTAATTTAAGAAATAGAATTTTGGCATGAATATAAACTACAAAACACATATTGAGTGGCTACAATACCTGGTTGGTTCAAATATGGTTCACAAATGATTTGGTTTATGAAGTTTAAAAAGTCAAACAGTCAATTTAAAAAGTCTAGGCAAATAAACAAACATTAACCACTTTTTTAAACACCAATATTACCCCTAAAAGACACTTCATTATCTATCGACGGACTAATCCTACATAATCAGAACTGATCAGTGATCATTATACCTCTATACCAATATACCTCTATTAAAATCAAAACTCAAAACCACAAAGTAAACCTACACCAAAATACTCCTATACCAATATACCTCTGTGCGTTTTACCAATATCCTCTGTGCCGATAACAAGCTACGCCAAACAATTATTCACAATTACGGCCCCAATCAACCCTGATCAGCCCAAAATGTTCAAAATAGCTAAATAATCTCCACCGCCTTCATCACCTCCGCTCCCACCCGAACCATCCTCATCTTCAACCGAACCATCATTATCTTCACCTTTTTCCACGCCTTCACCTTTACCTTCTTCACCGCCCGGAGCTTCCTTCTCACCACCAACTTTGCCATCTCCAAGAACAGGAACATCACCCAGCACAAACTCTTTACCCTTAGTTTGTAATACCTCCGTTTCATCCATAACTACCGCCTTAACCTGGCCGCCGCCATCAATAGCACCGACATCTCCGGCTCCACCAAAACCTTTGACAATCCGGCTAATTCGACAAGCATCCGTCACCATTCCTAACGTGGCCCTGGCTTTATGCAGGCCCAGTCCAGAAAATGTCTCCTTAACCTTCTCTCTAATTCCAGAAAAGCCTTCAGCACCGCCGGCAAGACTTTGCCACCGCCGTTGGCGGGACCTTCACCACCGGGGGAACCTTCACCACCATTCAAAATCTCTTTAGACTTTAGAACCTCTTCAGACTTCTTATTATCATCCTTCGTTTCGTCTTCAGTAGGCCTGTAAATGAATTGAACATTCGTTGAACTGTTCGTGAACCGTTCGGCGGGAAATTCGTTTATTTAATAAACGAACGAACACGAACAAAAAATTTGTGTTCGTTTATGTTCGTTTACGTTCGATTATGTCTGTTTATTTATGCTCGTTTATGTATTAATAGACACGTATTAATTATTAACTAGATTAGTCATCTAATTAAAGGTTTTATATTTTTTAATTTGTGCTCATTTAAGTGTTTTCATTGATGTTCGTTTGTGTTTATTTGCATTTGTTCATCTATGTTCGTTTATCTTTGTTCAGTTATGTTGGTTTAGATTATAAACAGACAAACAAACACAGATGTTCATTTTTTTAAATAAATGAAAATGAACATAAATATTTGTTCGGTTAAGTGTTTGTATTCGTTTATAGTTAAATAAGTGAACACAAACATGCCCTTGTTTCTCTATGTTCGATTCGTTTTAGTATTTCATTATTCACGTTAATGAACATGTCGTCTCAATCTCTAGGCTCTGTTGATTTTATTTGTGTTCATGAACCGTTCGTGAACACATTCATTTCCTTAATAAACGAACACGAACATAAAATTTGGTTCGGTAAGTGTTAGTGAAATGTTGTAAACATGTTTTTTCCTTAACGAGCGAACATGAACAAGGCATTGCTCGTGTTCGTTCGGTTCGTTTACAGCCCTAGTCTTCAG
This sequence comes from Bidens hawaiensis, assembly GCF_021521415.1. Lineage (NCBI taxonomy): Eukaryota > Viridiplantae > Streptophyta > Magnoliopsida > Asterales > Asteraceae > Bidens > Bidens hawaiensis. The sequence goes on from NW_027494005.1 coordinate 137,037, forward strand.
ACTTAACAACAACATCCAGCACAATACTATTTACCTGAGGCACATCCCGGCCGCCACGGCGTCTGCCACCACGACGGCCATGGCCACTGGCCTACGTCAGGCACAACCACAACCTGCTCATTGCCACCGCGGCCACGGCGACCTCCACCACGACCGCCTAGTACGTTTTCATATTCAACCGGCAACATACGGCCACGGTGACCGCGACCACCACGGCCGCCGGACTTGATTTTAGAATAAATCAATTCCTCATTTCAATTGGCTGAGTTTTGACTGAACGGGGTTAGGAGATTGGTGTTTGGCTGTGATGAGGAGTTGTTAGTTACATAATATAGTGAGTTATAACTGATCTAACGGTGCAAAGTAACCGATAAAGAAACACAATAGTTATAATTATAATCTAACGGTGGAAATTAATCAACAAAGAAAAGCAATGGTAATTCACTCGGATCGATGACGTGGAAATGAATTTATATATTATTTAATTTTAAACTGCAAACATTGAATTAACCAAAATAGTAGGAAAAGTCAAGTTGACTACGACTTCTCTATTAATCGTTGTGGAAGCTTGAATTTGGAAGGAAGTTTACAAGTTTTATGAATAACTAGGTTATTTACTCGTGTACGACACGGGCGGAAATATAGAAATCGTTAAGTAAACACATATATAATTTCAAATAACAAGATATTTTTTAATATGTTCTTTGAAACGGTAACATGATATATAATTGCGATTCATATTCATACACATCATATAAATACAATCACAGATATACCACATATATATACACATCATACAAATATATTTAGAAACACAAACAGACATACATACAGTCACACATAAATTCAAGTCCCCAATCCCAGTTCAAGATGATCAGTTGGCCATCTAGTGAAAAGAAACAAAGATAACTTACAAGTTACAAATAATGACACAAAAAGAAGCAAGCATTACTTTATGAACACAAAACAATACAACTGAAACGCATCCATGTCCTCTTGATGGGAAAAAACAACATTAAGAACATTAAGACAAATGGTTATATTTTATATCTTCGTATGGCTTACTATCCTCATATTATTCTCTAAATAATAGGTAAAAAAGATAATAAAAACAAACAGGTCGGGTCACTCACCGGACCATTGATGCACAAACACACCAAAATTTCTAAAAACAATAAACCAAATGCAAATAGTTATAATATGGATAGTATAAATGGATTATAATTTGTGCAATGTATGATCCCTTTTTGTGGGGTCTAAATTTTGGGTCACGGTCCCTCAGATTCCATTAGTTGGTTGATATAGAGATTTTGGTGAAAAAACAACTTTTTTTATTTAGTCATAATAATCATCTTTCAAAATATATTGTATTATTTAAATCTAGAAATGCAGTTAAATCATGAGAGGGTGTGAAGTGTAAGCGAGACAAGACGCTCATGAGCTACTTGAGAGTGGCTCACTAAAATCTCGAAATGAGGCCGGACTCAGCCTAAGTTAAAGTTCATATAATCAATGAGCTTGAGTCGGAGCTTTATATACTGAGTTTGATTAGGCTCATCTAAACAAATAGTTTATTACATAAATATAATAGTTTTATTTTGTATAATAAATATGTTTTTACCAAATAAAAATATTTTATGATAAAGTAATTAAATATTTAATAATGAAGTGACAAATTGAATTCAAGTTGAGCTAGAGCTTGAAAAATTGTCAACAAAATGAGCTCGAGCTTAATTTATATAGAACTAGAAACTAACCAATCTCCCTACATATGTTTTTAGAATCAAATTTTTTTCTTTCTCATGAGGTCTTAGGAACAAATATGTGCCCCGCATTAAAATGAAAAATAACAACGTTGTTAGGAAAAATGGATATAAAGCGGACGCTTTCATCCCACACCGGGATGTGTATGAACCGTTTTTGGTTGGTTTTGGGGTGTAACTAAACCAAAATCAAAGTTTTGTTTTTCATTTTGAAAACATGGTTGATTTAAGTTTGTTGATTTAAGTATGGTTTGGATAAACTATGGCTAGTTTTCGCTTTTATATTTGATTTTGAAAAATTGAGCTAAACTAATGGATTTGAACCTAGAACTCCTAAAATTTTGTTACCCACCTATTAATGAATTTAGTCGTGAAATGTTTGCTTAAAATTATAAAATTTGGGATATAAATTCAATAATAAGCATCAAAACAAGTTTGGTGCGGTCTAATTTTATAGTTTGGTTCGATGCAGTTTGGTTTTGGAGTGAGGCATAAAAGAAACCAACCAGTGATTTTTGTGTTACAAATAAAATAAAATAGTATCGTCAATTATTGGTTTGTGTCTGTTAAATCTGTTTGGTTTTATCGGTTTTGCTTTGCTTAATCAGTTTGTTTTATCACTCCTATCCCACATTGTTAAGGTAAGAATATCATTTGGGCACGAGACTGTCTAAAGTTCGAATCCGATTCCAACCAGATTTTACAACAGTAAGCCTTTGGGCAATGGGTTTTTGACCGTAACAGGTGATGGTGGGCTTGGGCTACATAGCGTTGTCTTCTATCGTGGGCGTATGGGGTGCTTTTATTAACGTTTTGAATATATTATGAAACCGCTAATTGTGCAATTACAATGAGAGATATAAATACAACACAATGACTAATATATAGGGATACTATTAATATAAATTATATGCAAGCTAATTGTGTAGAGAATCATTCCAACATATTGACCAAGCATGATTTGCTCTTTCATAATCAACTAATTTGATCACATCGTTGATACCTTTTACCATTGGATTATCCAGGGTAGCCGGACTTTATATGTTGGTCGTTCAAAAAGATTTAGGGCTTGAGGATGAATAATCGATTGTGGCTTGTCCGAGCAAATCAAGCTCCATATAATGGAATTGAATAAATGCTGTATTTCTAGATAGTAGACATACATACGGTGGTTGGTTTTTATTGCCAAAGATACACAAGAAAATAACTAAACTAGAGCTAATAAGGGACTATTCTATGAAAATATAACAGCGTTGATTAGGTGTTATCTCTACTACCTTATAGCAACATAAGTTTCCTGTTTCCAAAGTACATTCTTTGCAATAAAATTTCATCAACAAAAACTTAGAATCTTGTGTTTGGATGAATCTTGAATACTAAAATCTTATCATCATTAGTCGGAATGCTATACTCACTTAACTTTTGTTTTTTCTTAACAAAATCTATGGCTAAAGCTCGAGCTCAGTTCGTGAACAGTTCACAAGCATGTTGAGTTTAACTCGAGATTGACTTTGTCTAACGAAGCAGTCACATTATGTCAGATCATTGACGACATATGTCGTTACACCAACTCACCATCGTTACATAAATCTCTTAACCATAGTTGGCTATTTAATGCAACATTGATGACAAACTAGTAATATTTTACAATCTTATTAAAAATTTGTTTATTTTTTTTACATGTATTAAAAAGTTTTGTGTACTTTCTTTAGCTAGTTTATTTTTATTTTTGCTTATAAAATGTGTTCAAAACAATTTGATTTTTTTTGTTAGATTCGGGCACATGAGATTAATGTTACCTGAGAAAAGAGCTAAATTTGTTTATCAAGTTGTATGTTATTTAACCCTTTTCTTTAAAAAAAAAACAAATACTTTGATTTTTTTTAAAAGAATGTAAACTATCTTTTAATTTTATTTTTATTAAACCACTCTCCAAAAAGATTAAAACAATTATAGAAAAAAAACATTTTTTAAAAACAAGTAAGACAACGTTTTTTAAATAAGAAAAAAAATGTTTTTTGTTATGATTTAACAAGAATTAACACAAGATTAGTGCTAAAACTTGATAACTTTAGAAAATTTAGCAAAGAGATAAAGTAGTGAAATGTATCACTTATAATGTGTATGTATGAGGTGCATTTTCTCCTTTACATTGAGCTAGTATTTATACAACAAAAAATTAGCTTTATTCTAAACATGATTAACTATTTGATGGTCATGTAGTATGGTACATTATCAATAAGTTTGACAAAGTGCTCATCCACTTGCTTGTAAGATCTAGATGGGTAAATCTTGATTGTGAAATAGATATTCATAACACTCCCCCTTGGATGACACTTTGCAAACTTTGGGGTCTTGAAGTACTGCCTCTTTAAAAACCTTGCTAAAGAAAAACCTAATGGTAAAAAACCTTAGCTAAGGGAAAAAGAGTGCAGTTTGTAGCTCCCCCTCAAGTTGCAATATATAAGGTGTTACATCCTCTGTACATGGCGCATGCCAATGTCATGAACGTGCTCCCGGAATGTTGCTGTGGGAAGTGCTTTTGTGAAGAGGTCAGCTGAGTTGTTGCTGGATTGGACATATCTCATCTCAACTTGATTGTCTTTAATAAGGTCCCGAGTATACTCAAAGTATCTTGGTGGTATATGCTTTGTTCTATCACTTTTGATATACCCATCCTTCATCTGCGAGACACAAGCTGCATTATCTTCATAGATAGGAGTTGGACTTCGATCTTTCTCTAGTCCACTAGAGGTCAATATGTGTCGTGACATAGATCTTAACCATACACATTCTCTTGAAGCTTCATGCAGTGCAATAACTTCAGCATGATTTGAAGATGTTGTAACAAGTGTTTGCCTCTGTGAACGCCATGAAATCGCAGTTCCTCCATTCTTAAATACGTATCCAGTTTGAGATTTTGCTTTATGTGGATCAGACAAATAACCTACATCTGCATAACCAACTAACCCTTCTTTTGAATCGTTAGGATAAAACAAGCCTAAATCAACAGTACCTCGAAGGTATCGAAAAATGTGTTTAATCCCGTTCCAGTGCCTTTTATTAGGGCCTGAACTAAATCTTGCTAACAAATTAAATGCAAAAGAAATGTCAGGTCTTGTACAGTTAGTAAGATACATAAGAGCTCCAATACGCGTCAAACGAGATAAATGATAAGAACCTGAAACTTTGTGATATGAAACTATAAATAAAAATGAACTTAACGCCGCTGGAATCAATCCAAACGGGTGAGTAGAACTCCAGTTATGTTGAATTAAACGTTTAAGCGAGCTGGTACTGACCAGAATCCGAACAGCGAGTCGGAAGTCGGGTTTTGGGAAGTAGGCTTAAAATCAAGTTACGAGAATAAAAGTCTTCTGGACCGAACGTTGAATCCGACCAAAAGCATGAGAAAACGCAAAGTCAAACTTATTGACTATTTTGTCCTTTAACGGGTTTTAAAGCAATTGACCAGTCAACACCCTTCAAACACCGAAATTGATTGAAGGTAATTGAAAAGGAATATGTATGAACGATTTTACAGTTTAGAACTTACCCGGAAAGTGAAAGGATTGATGAGAAACGGAAGTCAAAGATCCTTGAGTTTGCAAAGTCAACGAACAAGTCTTGAATCTTTAATGAATATGCAAAAACCGAAGGGTTGGAGGATGAACAGAGGTAAGGGACGGCTGGAGGATGTTCTTTAGGGTTAGGTTAAAGTTTACAGCAGGGAATTATGATGTGTTTATATAGGAATAGCTAAAACAAACTAATTATGGGCTTTTTGGCCCGTTTAAGCAAGTAAATACGTTTTAAGGAAAGAATCACCAAAAGATTCATAAAGATCTTATCTTGGACAAGGTAAAACGAATTAAGAGTTGTATTTTAGTTATATTATGATTACCTGGTCCTTAATTCTCTCTAATATGCCTAAAATAAACGATTTTATATCTTAAACGAGTTAATGAACGAAGACTGTAACATCCTAAAATTTTAAGGTTGAATAAAGAAAGTCATGTTTAGTGATTTCGCGTTATTGATTATTTAATATCGAGAAAGGAGCGGATCATGGACTTAGATTAATTGAGATGGGTTAAATGAGAATGGGCCTTAGGTCCATGGGCTTAAGGGATATAAATATCCCCTAAACCCTAAAACATAACTCATTCCATCTTATTCTCTAACACTCCAAAACACACCCACACCACACACACCGCCGGCGGCCGAGGGAGAGGAACAAGCGTGATCCGAGAGAGAGTGAGCGATTAGTTGTGATTAAACAAGTTAAACGAGATCCAAACAAGCACAAAAAGGTATGATTCTTGATTTTTGAAGTTTAAAGATCCAAGCTTTATAGTGTTTATACGACCGAAAACGGTTGGGGAGCGTAGTGGGTGATGTCGAACCATAACAAGGGTGTTAAAATCGCCAAAAATGCTTGATAGAAACCAAACAGCGGCTGAACTGGGCAACTTCGCCTTCAAAGCGATAACTTCGCCTGAGGCCAAGTTCGCCTAATTGATAACTTCGCTTACGGCCAAGTTCACCTAACTGGTAACTTCGCCTGAGGCCAAGTTCGCCTAATTGATAACTTCGATTACGGCCAAGTTCGCCTAACTGGTAACTTCGCCTGAGGCCAAGTTCGCCTAATTGATAACTTCGCTTACGGCCAAGTTCACCTAACTGATAACTTCGCCTAAAGCTAAGTTCGCTTAAGGTTTAACTTCGCTTAAAGCTAAGTTCGCCTAAGGTTTAACTTCGCTTAAAGTCAAGTTCGATTAGGAAATAAATTAAAAACCTAATGAAAAATGTGTTAAGCCAGGGGCTCTGCCCCTTGGACCCTGCTAGGGGCTGCCGCCCCTAGACCCCGCTGCCAGGGGCGCTGCCCCCGGACCCCCGTTCGTTGTGGGTCATATAAAGATAGAAATGCAATATGAGCAGTGATAGTTAATTGATACGTATACTCGTTATACAGTCAGCCGTGCACAACTGAAGAAAGGGATTACGATTAACGGTGAACGTAACCGTGTTCAGGTGAGTTTCTAGCCCCATTCCTTGTTATGTTTTCGGGGCTGTGTGCATACTCGATGTGTTGTTAATACATTTATCCTAAGTGATAAGTGTATGCCATATGTGATATGTATGAATGATTGCTTGATGGTACGTGAACGATCTTCGGATATTGCACGTACCGTCAGGTTGTAACGCTATGCATAAGGTAAGTATGATATGTATGTTTATGTGTATGAATGTAATAAAGTTAATAAAAGAAGGAAAAGACGATTGTATGGTTGTATGGTTACGAAAAGGGTACCGAGCCCTAATAATACTTGAGGTATGATGTATGGTTGTATGGTAACGAAGAGGGAATCGAACCCTACTAATATTCGAGAACTAGGGACCAGACCCTTATAATATCTGTGATGTTAGGGACCAGACCCTTATAATATCTGTGATGTTAGGGACCAGACCCTTATAATATCTGTGATGCTAGGGACCAGACCCTTATAATATCTGTGATGCTAGGGACCAGACCCTTATAATATCTGTGATGCTAGGGACCAGACCCTTATAATATCTGTGATGTTAGGGACCAGACCCTTATAATATCTGTGAGGTTATAGGGCGAAAGGCTCTTTAAAACGTATGATTATGTATGTAAAGAAAGTACGAAGGTAAGAATGAAAGTATATGCACTTAGGTGTCTATGAAAGAAAGTTAAGAGGTTAAGTATGAAATGTAAGAATGTATTGTATGATTATGTGATTAACTAGAACTCACTCAGCGTAGCTGACTTTTAGTATGCACGCAGGTGAGTAGGATGAGGCAGCTCGCTTGAGAAGACACGTGGCACTGAATAAGAGGCTGGCATCGAAAGACTCAAGACGTTTAAGTTTAATGTTTCGTTTATTTTGAAAGACAAAATGATGTTTTAAGACAAGACGTGTTTTGTTATGAAATGTTTTATGAAAGTTTTTAAATTCCGCGAATGTTTTAATTAACTCTGATATTTAGAACTGCGTTTATGAGTAAATCCAACACGAAAGTAGGGTTACCGGTGACGGGGCCTTACAAAGACGAACCAAGATTGGGTGCGGTGGGGCCACCGCGTTGCGCGGCCAGCAGGTAGGCTTGCCATCGCACGGCGCTCCGGAGGGTATGGGGGATAAGTTTCACACGTTGTCACATGTAGTCCCTGTATTTTGGTCTTTGAGCATTTTTATGAACTTTTGATAATATAAATAAGATTTAAACACTATTTAAAGTACAAGGGCTTCAAGTGAATTATTAGAAACTTAAATATTTATAATTATTTGATTTTTGATTAATAATAGTGATCCAAAATATTTCCAGGTCGGGTTATACGCAACAAATACAGTTTCGAAAAATCTGAGATATTACAGTCTCCCCTACTTTAGGGAATTTCGTCCCGAAATTAAGGAAAACCAAAATATTATCGTTTTGAAAATAATTTATACTTTTAAGGGAAATATCATAACATAAAACTTTCAATAACCGAAGCAACGCTTCGAATGACAATCCGATAAGGGCACTTATATATATATGATATACCAGCGGGCGTATCCATCATGTCCTTATCATCTCATCATTTGTAACGCTACCCAAGCTGTCTTAGGTTCTAAATCATGACACAATATTGTACGTATTATGATTTCCATGCGAGGACTTGAATAATTATGTTCGAGACCATAATTACTCTTATCGTCGGATGGTCCGCATAATTCGTTTCATCATGTGGGTTATAAGATATTTAAAACCATCATTTTGTAAGAAACAAATGTTTTGATAAATTATATATATAAATTTCAAATTATAATTAATAAATGTTTGAGTTGAATTAGTAAAACCGTGAGATTTCGAAAATCTCTTTTGCTTGTAAAAGTAAAATTTTGCACATTGAAGAAAATAGATTTGGTGAAACAGATGTTATTGTGATAATCGAGATTAAGGAAATGAGATGGAGATACAAGATCCTAATAAATTAACTTCGATAAAGAAATTTTATTCAGGGGATGGATTACGCAAAGGTTTAATTTATAATAAATAGTTAATGGCATACGGAGTCCTTAAATATCGTATTCTTTAGGAATGAAGTTCTTAAGATCGAGAATATAAGTTTAAACATCGTTAACAAAAATTTTAGTGAGTCGAGTTTGGTTAATTTAAGTACTTATGAGATTAAGAGAAGTTAATATAAAATTATAGCCTTTCAAGTTTGTGATTTTGAGATGAGATTAATTCGATTAAGATATTCTAAAATATTATAATAGTTAATAATTTAAATATTAATCATAATGCGAAAATATACGTATTTGAATTAAATTGTTAACAGATTAAATTGGGAAACGGATATTCCCGAACCACCGAGATAATCCTATTCCAATTAAACCTTTAGAATTAGATAAAATATAAAGTAGGTAATTAAATTAGATTAAATTGAGAACTTGTGGATTTTTCCTTTTTCATAAAATCGTTATAAATATTAGGAAGTAAGTAATTTGAATTATCAATAATGGAAATTTGAGTAAATAATAAATTCTAAATTAAAGTGAAGCATATAATAAATTGAGATATATGCGAGGGTAGAAATGCATGAACCACCTTGACTATTCTAACAACTACGAATTTATCATTTAAAAACGTTCAAAATTTTCCAAAAAAAATCAAAGTAGGGAGTTGAAATATTTACGATGAATGTTCAAGCAAAAGGTCAATTTAATAATAAAAGTTAAATTAATTAATGAAACTTTTTAATTTAAAATTGAAAATTAAATTTAGAGAATACATAATTTAGTTTAATAATAATAAAATTTACAATAACTGAATTTTAATAATAAAGATTTATAAAGTGAAAAATAAGTTGTGAAAACCATCATGATATTTAGAAAAACAAGAGATAATAAAATATTTATAGTTTAAAGTTGAGGATAAGGATTTAAATGTACTTTAGAAAATTATAGTTTGTGGATATGGATATAAATATGAAAATAAAATTTAATTAATATTTTAACGGACATGATTTAGTATAAGATTTGTTGTTCGGTGTATTTTAGTTTTGTCGAGATTAGCGGTTAATTGGTTAATAGCATACAGCAGCACTCCTTTTCGATTCTAGTAGTCGAACATCAATCACGAGACGCAGGTGAATGCTTTGATTACGATGATTTCCTAGGGAAAACATTCCACGAGGACCAAGGATGAAACTTTAATGAAATGATGGGTAAGTTGTGGGAATGAGTTGATATGAAATAATGGGGATGCATATGTATATGTATTAGTATTAGTGAAGACTCGAGGACGAGTCAAGAATTAAAATAAGGGGCAACTTCATAGAATAGTAACCAACTTTCAGAAGTGTTTCAATTAGGTCACTTAACTTTAAAAAGTGTTCCAATTAGGTCACTCAACTTTCATGTTTGATTAAATTAAAAGTTTTAACATGTTTTTTTAGCCAATTTCTTTTCTGTTTCGCATAGGAAATCTTTTTATCTTTTTTTTGAAGTTGACGTTGAGTGGCGACGTGAATTTTATTTTTTATTTTTAAATTTTAATATAATTAACGTTTTTTTAAAATTTTTAAATTTAACTACATATATTGCAAATTCCGACACCCACATCTTATCATCAATTTCTTTTTGACGTACACAAAAATCGGTGAGACTTGATTTGAAGATTTAGTGACCCGATTTGGGGAAAATATGCATCAGTGACCTAATTAGAACACTTTTGAAAGTTGGTTACTATTCTATGAGATTTTCCCTTAAAATAATATGTATGAGTTTGAAGCATTTAAGTAAATAATGCTTTATAGAATTTTCTAAAATTAAAATAACAAAGCATATCAAACGAGTTGACCTCCCATGAGCTTTTCATGGCAATTTGAATGGCCCAACTAAATAAATTACATAAAGTTTGTGAATTGGCCTCCTATGAGCGTTCCATGGCAATTTGTTGGCCCAATTCAAATAACGTGTAATAAACAATTGAGTTAGTCAGCCCATGAGCGTGTACATGACATTTAACTGACCCAACTAATTAACGAACTATCGAATCAATAGAGTTGTTCGGACCATAAGCGTTACATGGCATTTAACCGACTCAACTAAATATCGAATCAACGAATCAAATATAAGTAGTTGGTGTATCTCGGGAACCACCCCGGACGATATGTTCCAATCCAAAAATCAAATCAAAAATTATTTAAGAAATGAATAGTTGGAGTGCCCATGGATTTTCATGGATTTTTCACCCAACTAAGCATTTAAAATAATTTAAAACAAAAATTTGTAAGTATAACCGTTTAGCCGATTATGTTTACCACGTAACCGTTTAGCCGATTACGGGTACCACTTAAAGTTATGTGGTTGTACGAGATTTGTCATACCCCCACGCTTCAAGGTAAAAGAGCAAAACACGGGAATTCTTAAGGAATTTCCCACAATAAAAGATAATCTACTATAATTAAGAGGATTTAAAAATATTTTGAAAGTTGAGGTATAACCTCAGAATTTGTGTGTGCGTGCAACAAATAAACAAGATAAATACAATATAAATAATTAATCTAAGCAAACTGTAAACAATTTATTAAATAACACATAAGATAGTTTAGATAAGCACGTATAGGGTTCCTAACATATATCTAGGACCATTTCTAACGACCTATCTTATAACCTTCGGCTCTGATACCAATCTGTCACACCCCAACCTAAGGCGGAAATGTCGGGGCGTGATCCAATTGCTCACAGCTCGAAGATACTATCATAATTATAAATGACAATATCTAATTAATTATTTCATTCAAATAATACACACAATAATAGAATACAACAAAAACAATTCAAATAAATAAATATAACAAGTTTAAATCCAAGTTTGTCTTCATTATAACCCTAAGGTCTTTCTAAGCGCTTATACTTCAACTTCAAACAACCTGCATATGCGTAGAAAATGGAGTTTTTGTCAACAAACATGTTGAGTGAGTTTACCACCAAGTTTTGGCACCAAAATAATGTTAATATGGTAAATAAGCAAAACGTAATAAATGCGGCAATGAAATCAAACCATAAGCATGTAATTTGTCGATTAAACATTGCCAAGCGAATCGGGCGCCAGTAAATCAACTATAAGCATATAAATAGAATAGGACCGTTGCCAAGCGAATTCGGTGGTGGTCAATAGAATGAGAACCCTATCCAAGGGGATATGTCAAACGAATGAATACAATAACACATAAGCACATAACAAGTAGATTTGATTAATCACACATAATTACACGTTTGCTATTTTTGATATGTATGTATATATAGATATGTATGTATAGTATGATATATGCATATGTCCCCAAAACGTTTATGAAAATCGAGTAAAATAGGGGAATGATAAAACTCACCTTAGATTAAAGGCAAGCGAGTATAATTAAGAATAAACGAGTAAACGGATAAGCGAGTCGTCCAATATGCGTCAAACGAGATAAATGATAAGAACCTGAAACTTTGTGATATGAAACTATAAATAAAAACGAACTTAATGCCGCTGGAATCAATCCAAACGGATGAGTAGAACTCCAGTTATGTTGAATTAAACGTTTAAGCGAGCTGGTACTGACCAGAATCCGAACAGCGAGTCGGAAGTCGGTTTTGGGCAGTAGGCTTAAAATCACGTTACGAGAATAAAAGTCTTCTGGACAGAACGTTGAATCCGGACCAGAAGCATGAGAAAACACAAAGTCAAACTTGTTGACTGTTTTGCCCTTTAACGGGTTTTAAAGCAATTGACCAGTCAACACCCTTCAACCACCGAAATTGATTGAAGTTTATTGACTAGGGAATATGTATGAACGATTTTATAGTTTAGAACTTACCCAGAAAGTGAAAGGATTGATGAGAAACGGAAGTCAAAGGTCATTGAGTTTGCAAAGTCAACGACAAGTCTTGAATCTTTAACGAATATGCAAAAACCGAAGGGTTGGAGGATGAAAAGAGGTAAGGGACGGCTGGAGGATGTTCTTTAGGGTTAGATTAAAGTTTACAAAAGGGAATTATGATGTGTTTATATAGGAATAGCTAAAACAAACTAATTATGGGCTTTTTGGCCCGTTTAAGCAAGTAAATACGTTTTAAGGAAAGAATCACCAAAAGATTCATAAAGATCTTATCTTGGATAACGTAAAACGAATTAAGAGTTGTATTTTAGTTATATTATGATTACCTGGTCCTTAATTCTCTCTAATATGCCTAAAATAAACGATTTTATACCTTAAACGAGTTAACGAACAAAGACGAACCAAGATTGGGTGCGGTGGGGCCACCCGTTGCGCGGCCAGCAGGTAGGCTTGCCGTCGCACGGCGCTCCGGAGGGTATGGGGGATAAGTTTCACACGTTACATTTAGTCCCTGTATTTTGGTCTTTGAGCATTTTTATGAACTTTTGATAATATAAATAAGATTTAAACACTATTTAAAGTACAAGGGCTTCAAGTGAATTATTAGAAACTTAAATATTTATAATTATTTGATTTTTGATTAATAATAGTGATCCAAAATATTTCTGGGTCGGGTTATACGCAAAGAATACAGTTTCGAAAAAAATCCTAGATGTTACAGCACATCTAACTAGGGATGAGCAAATTCGGTATTGGTACCGATTGTTAATGGTACCGAATCGGTACCAGTACCGATTTTGTACCGTCGGTACCGAATCGTAACCAAAGTTTTGAGTATCGTGACGATACGGTATTGGTACCGGTATTGAAATACCGGTACCGAATCGAATATTTCGGTACCAGTACCAATAATTTGCGATTTTCGGGATCTGGATTTTCGCTACCAATATCGGTCGGTACCGAGCTCTAGGGCTGGCATATTGTGTATACCCGTACATGATAAGACACGAACACGAAATGGGTATATATGTACACGACACGAAAACTTTTCGTGTACCTGTATCCTAAACACGAACACGAACCTGTTAATACCTGTAATACACGATAATACAAGATAATATACGATAAGGGCTGTTTAGTAACACATATTTGACAACCTGTTTAGGGAAATAAAAGTCGTCAAAAGTTCATAAAAATCTTAAAATAAAACATAAATCCATGATCCTTAACAATTTTAAGACAAAAAAACCATAGAAGCAAACAATAACAAGCAAACAAAAGTCGTTGAAAGTTTATAAAAGTCTTAAAATAAAACATCCGAATTCTAATCAAACAACATCAAGTTCCAAACTTCCAAGCTCCAATTGGTCTTTCTTCTCAAATCTTCAATTCCAAACAAGCAAACAATCAAACCTACACACAAAATAAGTATAGTCAATTAGTCATATTAATCATATGGACAATTGGGCATATTCATATAGTTTTATCAAGCAACATTACTAAGTAGAAGGAAGCACCGGTGGGCGGTAGCGGCTCTGACAATGGAGAGGAGAAACTGAGAAAGTCCGGTGAGGAATTGGTGCCGATTGAGAAGTGGTGGCAGAGGAATCACTGGAGAAGGGCGGCGGGCGAAAAGAGGTTTGGGCGGAGAAGTGGCGGCGGCGACGGAGAAGTGAGTTAGGGTTTGGAAACGTGAAAGTGGAAAAGTGAAAGTGGAAACGGGAGTTAGGGTTTGGGGATAAATGGATAATAATAGTTTATAATTATAATATTATATATATATATATATATATATATATATATATATATATATATATAAATCTAACCAGGTACTTACAGGTAAACATCTAACCATTTAGATTTAATTATAAAAATCTAACCAGGTACTTACAGGTAAACATGTATTTTACCTGTTTAGACACGAAAATTAACAGGTAAATTCGTGTCTACCTATTTAGTACACGAAACCTGTTAAGGCCTTACCGTTACCTGTTAAAGTCGTGTAGGTACGTGTCGTGTATTCGTGTCTTGTGTATAAATTGCCAGCCCTACCGAGCTCATCCCTACATCTAATGATGGGGCCAAGTTTTAGTACAAGGAGAACATATTAATGGAAGTCTTATCATCTATCGCACATGCAATCAGACCGCTAGATCACACTAAGGTTGGTCGCTGTGGGCAACAAAAGGGGCAGCGTAGGGGGGCAACAAAGCCCCAAACGCCACTGAGGGGCAACATAAGGGGTGGCGATTTGGGTTGGGGTTATGTTGGGATACCGCCCAAAAAGAGGGAAGTGGTGGGGCTTGCATGCTTTAATTTTCTCTCTCTCACACACACACGTACATATATATGCATTAGGGCTGTCAATTTTACCCGAAACCCAACCTGAGAAAACCCATACCCGAACCTGAACTAACCTGACCCGAAAAACCCGAACCTGAGAAAGACTAACCCAAACTGAAGTAATTCGGGTTTGATTTATAAGTTTCAGGTCAACCTGAAAAACCCGAATAAGGTTTTAGTTTTGAAATTAAAAATATTTTTAGGCAAAATAGGAATTTCAATTTTGACCCAATATACTTGGTCTTTGTGAGAATCGCGTGAATCACAAAAAAAAAAAGAAATTTAAATTTAGATGTCAAAGATCGGTGAAAATTGTATAAAAATGACTCAAAATAACAAAATTTGGTATAATATGTTAACTTTTATCCACCTAAGTTATCAGAATCTGGCCCTAATCGACTGCTGTCATTCTAACTATTATGGATTGATTTTTGTTAATTTATGTTTTCCGTTATTACTAATAGCAACCGTAATCAAACAACCAATTCACGTCCGATTGAAGATGATTATGGTTTGAGTTAATTTTACTCTTCTTTTGAATTGTTTTATCAAGTTATGTTGGTTTATTATTTGATGATTTACGTTACGAGCAAAGAATATGTTGTTTTAGCATTGTGGTTTTTTATTATTTTTTTTTTGTATTCTATGATACTCGAAAACCCGATTAACCTGACCCGAAAAAACCCGAACCCGAATTACCCGAACCCGAAAAACCCGTGAGAGATTTGGGTTGGGTTTTGGGTCATGATTTAAAACCTTGAAACATGAAGAACCCAACCCGAAAAACCCGAAAAACGAACCCAAAGAACATCCCTAATATGCATATAATAATGGGCGATAAACCACGGTGGTACGTTATAGAGAGAAGTTTCGAAGTCTCGTTTCATATATAGTGATAGGGATGAGCATTTGGCACTTGGTACCGGTACCGAACCGGTACCGAAATCGGTACCGATTTGGTACCATCAGTACCGAATCGGCACCAAAGTTTTGAGTTTCGGGATCGGTACCGGTACCGGTATGGTACGGTACCGGTATTTCCCGAATTTTTACCTTCAATAGCGGTGTACCGGTACCGAACCGAACATTTCGGTACCGGTACCAAAATTTGGCGATTTTCAGGATCGGTATTTTCGGTACCGAACTCATCTCTATACGGTGATGGCGTGAAGGAGTCATGTGGATGGTCTAAAGAAAAGATCTTGTGATCAACAAACGGTCCGGATGAAGCAAGGTTGCTGCCTCGTCTTTTCGTGTTTTTCTTTAAATAGTAAAGGAGTGCAATTATTGAAATGAGTGTAACGATGGCTACACAATTTCAGTCTACAGACTTTGCGTTTATTCTTCAACCAGTCCCTCAGCTTTTATGTTTCATCTTTATGACACAAAAAGTAAAGAAAAAGTAATCTTATTAGTTAGTTGCCACACTCAATAAATATGCATACATTTAACCAATCCAACGTATTCCAATGGATGAATCTTTGTGGTTCATAAATAATAATAATTTTAAATCATTCTTTAATAAAATTTAAATTATTGGATAGCACTAGAAGAACACTCAAGGAATTGAATTACACAAATAAATAAGTTTTATTAAACCGAGTAAAAAAACTCTAAATAAAAAAGTTTTACATTTTTGTCGCTGCTTTTGGAATTCTCCTCCAGGTCCGGCTCAACGAATGCAGAGAGCTAAATCGAAATAAAATTTTGAGGCATTTTTATGATAATTGTTAAGAAAAAAAATTGATTACTACAAATTTTGATCTATACTTTAGTAACAACCAAACTTATCACGACACCATTATATTACTTTATAGTTACTTTATCCATTATAATATATCTATATATAATGTTTTTTTTTTTAAACTTAGAGAAGTTAATTAAGTGGAGACTAAAGCCCTAAGGGAAAACACCAAATAACTAAGGTTTGAACAGGTGGTTGGTCTCAAATGTATAACCAGGCAACACCACTACACCGCAATATGCTTTCTCTCTCCACCACCACTCTCTCTCCTCCTCCGCAATCGCCGTCGCACGATCACCGCCGACCATATTTGCTTCAGACATTCAAGCTCCGAGCTTCTTATTCATCATCTTCGGAGAATTCGTCTTCGAATCGGCGAGTTGTTGTTACGAGAGAACGCGGCAAAAACGATAAACTCATCACTGCTCTGGTAAATTTCTGTTTCCTTTTTAATACTCATTTTATTATGCATTTTGTTATATTCTCTATTTCTTAATTTTTTATATACACTGTTGCTGTTATAATTGGCTTACATGTCGATAATTTGGTGTAATTTTTTATTTACTGATGCGTAATTTAGGAGTGTGCACTGTCTATTTGGTTCTAGGCTATTCATGGATAGGCTTTCGTTTAATTGGTTCTGTTAATTCGGTTAGTTTGTCCGTTTCCGGTTCGGCGGTTTTCATGTATTTTGTTGTCATCATTGGCTTACATGTCGATAATTTGGTATAGGTATTTATTTACTGATGCAAAATTTAGGAGTGTGCATGTTTCAGTTCTGTTCGGTTCTGGTTTATTAACAGACAGGTCTTCGGTTAATCGAGTCAATAATTCGGTTAGTTTGTCAGTTTTCGGTTTGGTTTTCATGTATTTTGTTGTTATCATTGGCTTACATGTTGATAATTTGGTGTAGGTATTTATTTACTGATGCAAAATTTAGGAGTGTGCAGGTTTCAGTTCGGTTCGGTTCTGGTTTATTAACAAATAGGTTTTCGGTTAATCGGGTTAATCGAGTCAATAATTCGGTTAGTTTGTCGGTTTTTGGTTCGGTTTTTCATGTATTTTGTTGTTATCATTGGCTTACATCTTGGTTTTGGTTTTGTCTGTTTATGGCTTACTAAAAACCAGAACCAAAACTTAGGATAAAATTTTTGCTTAGAAATACATGTAATAGAGGTATAAAACATGAAATGGAAGTATGTAAGCTTGAATATATGGAAACATGAATGCTATGGTTTGGTTCGGTTAACCGAGGCAACACAAGAAAATGATAACCGATTTTCAGTTAATCGGCTAATTTTGGTTCAATTTCGTTGGTTTTGCAGTTCAGTTTCGGTTATTGCTCACCCAATAAGATTTATCAATTGGAGATTAAGCTCTTTAGTCTTTAAAAATCAATGAATGTAGAGAAATTGACTGGTGATTTATAGTTTCTAGAGGAACAATTTTTTTTTTAAATATCAGCTTCATTTCACTAATCTCAACTCGAGGAAACAAATTACAAAGTTTGCCAATCTCTATAAGCATAATTTAAGTAGCAATTTTAAATGATTTATTAATGTCTTTTTGAATCTCGAGGAGTTGTTTCCTAATGTATTTTAGACATGTACTGAATTACCTAATGCATATTTATCGAATCGTGAGCTGAATCTTTTGTCTGTTTGAACTATGAGGGGTCATTATATATGTAGATTTGGTTTCTTTGTTTTCTATTTATACATAACATTGTCATGTAAATATTGATATTTATGTTAAATTTGTCAAATTCGGAATTTGTTTGTTATTACGATTTTGCTATTTTGGCCGAAGGCTATAGTTTAAAATTTCTTCATCAACTTTTTTTAGTAAGTATTAGTACCAACTGATGATGAACTTGCAATCTTTTGACCTGCTGAACTGTAGAAACATATGTAGGACCAAAGGAGTGTATTATGCATTGAACAATGTGGAATGCCAACGTAGAACCTTAAATCATTTAAAGTTTTTGACATTATATTAGTCATTTGTGTTAAATAGGAAAAACATGGGATTGACAGTTTGGAGCTTCCACTAATTCAGCATACACAGTTACCTGATCTGGAAAAACTTGTTTCCCTATTGAGTGGTAAGTCAATCTTCTTGATTTGAGTTGTTAACTTATTCTTCTTCTACAGTTGATAAATTATGACTCCCATGATTTGCACATTGTTAACTTATCTTTTTATGGTTTTTTGGATGTCAGCAACTAGTTTTGATTGGATCATCATAACTTCACCCGAGGCAGCTCTAGTGTTTCTTCAAGCTTGGAAGTAAGTTGAAAAATCTCTTGTCTACTAAGTATGCATTTTTTTTGTTTATTTGTTTGTATTCTGTGTTGTTGATCTTTTACTTATAAGATCCACGACTTTCGATTAATGTTCTTTTTTTATTATTTATTATTTTTAATATATACTCTGTTCATGGTTTTCCACACTATCCTAGCTTGTATTCAATTTGTTAGTTATTTCAAATTACTGTTAAATATTATAGGGCATAAAGATCACTTTAGTGATATATAATTTATAACCTGTCATAAATATTATGTACTGCATGTTGCTATCTGTGTCAGAAAGTCAAAGATCCTCATCTTTTTCATTTTTAAGGAGGATTTATATTCCAAAAATCACATGTGATATAGGTGTTACTTGGTTATGGTAGTCATCATTTATTGGTTATTACACATGCCATTGAATTGACTTCTTATTATTTCGTATGCAATCTCAGAGCTGCTGGGACCCCAAGTGTCAAGGTAGCTGTAGTTGGAACTGGTACAGCAAGCATGTTTGATGAAGCTGCTTCTTTGTCTAAGCACTTAATTGATATTGCATTTACTCCATCAAAAGGTGTCTATACATTTCTCCAGTTTACATTCAAATTTCAAAAGTATTTATTTAGTATACATCATAGTTATCAAATGCGTTAGGCGCACTCAAGGCGCAGAGGCCTCTCGAGGGCCTAGGCGCAAAAAAAGCGTGGGCATCGAAAAAAAAGTGCACTTAAATAAAAACTTTCAAAAATATTTTGTAATGGAAAGTATCACTTTTTTCAAATTCCAATATATTTCATGCCATAATCCTCTAGCATAAACTACCAAAATCATCTAAAATCCCAAAATAACCAACATATATCATCAAAGCAGACAGTTTATTCAAAAACGAATGATCTGAGCATTTTCAATCAAAAGTTATGACAGCTTATTCAACAACAGTCTAAATTAAATAAAAGTTTAAAAACATGTTAACTTGTTGCATGATGCCAATTAGTAAATAAAACACACTACATTAAACTTTCAGTTATGAAAAGGATGCATCTTCAGTAATTAAAATTAAAAAATATGAGAAATTGAGAATTGATCACAAGCTCGGTTAATCGTGCTCTTTAATTATGTTAACCCAATTAATTTTAGATTTTTAGGTAAGTTTTTTAAATTGGTTAAGTGATAAATCAAAGAAAATCAAGCAGAAAAATAAGCAAGGCCGACTTTTCTCCTAAATTAGCGCCTGTAACTAAGGAAGGCGGTGGTGAACCACCGCTTTGCTAAATCATAGTTATTAACTGTAGAGGAAGATGCTTATCGTTATGTTCTTCATTTGCAGCTACTGGCAAGGTTCTTGCTTTAGAGCTGCCAAAACACGGAAATGAAAAATACACAGTTTTGTATCCTGCGTCTGCAAAAGCTAGTAATGATATAGGTATGTGCTTTGTTTTCATAGGCTTTTGTCTTCATAAGTTATTTAAACATTGTATTGCAAAGTAGTACAAGGGATTGTCATAAATCATTGGTACAAATAGATATGAATTAGCTAGAATAAAAGCTCAATAGAATTGGCCTTTTTTTCTTCATATTTTCTTTTTGAAGTTGTACTAAAAGCTTACCATGGGTTGTTTATTTCAGAGGAAGGCCTTTCTAAACGTGGTTTTATTGTCACAAGACTGAATACATACACAACGGTACATATCTTAAATGCTAGATGGTTTTGAAGTGTACCATTCAACTATAGTTCTGATTTTACAATGTGTTTTAGGAACCTGTCCAACATGTGGATCAAATGATTCTTCAGCAAGCACTCTCTGCTTCTGTAGTTGCAGTTGCATCACCTTCTGCAATTCGGTAATGTGTTTGTTTCATTATCTGATGATATGTTTCTTTGTGTTAAAAAGTTGTATATCAGCTACACAGGTTTTATATTTTGATCTTTTTCTTGCAAACAGTGCTTGGGTCAATCTTTTACCCGAACCAGATAATTGGAGTGGTTCCATTGCATGCATCGGTGAGACAACTGCTTCAGCTGCTAGAAAGTTGGGTTTGAGAAACATATACTACCCATCCAACCCCTCTCTTCAAGGGTAATAATTTATAATTTCTCTCTCATATAATTTTAGGAACCCTACTTGAGCTTCTGTGGAGTTATAATACATTTGTGTTTGGCAGATGGGTTGACAGCGTTCTTGATGCTTTACTTGCCCCTAATCAAATCTTGAAGGCTTAAAACCAATCTTTGGGGCATCTTGTTTTTGAGGTAACATGTTATTATGAGAGCTGATGTTTCTAAACATCTCTAATCGCACCATGAGAAGTAGACAAGTGGCAGAAAGGTTTTGCTCCAATCAATGTTCAGCGAGAAGCATCTTTAGGAAGCATAGTTTTGTAATTGTTTGTAAATTTCCATATTGT
The DNA here is from genome assembly GCF_021521415.1 of Bidens hawaiensis. Lineage (NCBI taxonomy): Eukaryota > Viridiplantae > Streptophyta > Magnoliopsida > Asterales > Asteraceae > Bidens > Bidens hawaiensis. Next base: position 158,483 of record NW_027494005.1, read on the forward strand.
AAATCAACATTGTATTTTTCAAATTAACCGTAACAGGCAGTTTTGCTTCTTAGTCTCGTATTGATGTTCTTGTAAAGGAAAAATAATAATAAATGCAACATCATGGAAATTTTTTGTTAATTTTCATATGTATGTTTCTTGTTTAGCTAGTTTGTTACATAAATGGAGAAGATTTCCATTACAAGAATTTGACCTGTTAAAAATCTGCATCTCAGGCAACAAGCTTCTGAACACATATCTTTCCATTGGTACCCTCTTCATCTCATGAACTTGAAGTGCGTTTATATCAAGTCATTATTTATTATATATTGAAGTTTAATTCGTTTATTGTTTGTGTCCAAATTATTCTATTGAAGATGGAGGAAGTTCTCCTTGAAGAAATAATGAGATCATGACTAATGCTCTTTCTGGTTGATAGCTTGGGACTGTATGGCCCGTGCCTCTTACTGTGGTCAGTACCATTGATCCTCTGTAGCCTACTACATATCCTCCAACCTATCAAATTTGTTACATCAGTTTTGGTAATTTTATATTTATATTTATACCATTTGTTTGTGAAACTTTGGTTAGCATTCAATATGGTTGTGGGTTGGAAACTTGGAATACTGTGTACCTCTTTGTTATAGTACCAAGGTCGCCAACCAACCTCTACCGGGATCTTCAACTTGTTTATAGAGTACCTTGAGGATGTTACTGGGACCCGTCCATCAGTGTCTCCACTGTAGATTCATTAAGGATCAATTTTTTGTATATTTTTATGTACACGCATTCATTAGAACTAGTCAGTATTGGGATTCACCCGTATATCCAGACATTTATACCGTCTTCAACTAGTTGATTAATAGTAGGCAAAATGGTTGTTGGGCTGTCTGTCCATCCAAATCCAATAGCACAACACACATTAGGAAAGTGATTAGTCATACACTTTATTACAGTATTACTTCTAACTGTCACGCGAAGCCCTTGTGTTTATAGTGTTGGTATGTAAATTTAGAAATGAGAGATACCTGCAAAATCCCCATAAGGTGTTTCGGGCATGAAGAGCTTCTTGCACGTCTGCTCGATTCAGATTGGTGGATACATATTCATCAGAACAAGGATCAAAAGACTTGACCTAGTAGAAGTACTTCATGCTGTTAAACTCTGATTTATTTACATGATGACTTTTTATATACCCAATTAAATATCATATTTACGTAAATGAATCAGAGACTTACAGATCCTGGGGATCCAGGTTTTTGTGCAGCATGACATAATGGAGCATAAATGTTGTATATATCGATTCCACCATATTCAACGCCTCCTTGGCCCATATACTCTGCACATTTACCCGAGAAATTTCCAGAAACGAAGTCGCAGTACTTGTTGATTCCTGCATTTGTTTCATCAGAGTTTAGGGCATGTGTCCAGTAATAGTCATACATCCCTTCATAAGAGGTAATCTCATCTATCCAAGCATTCCCAATCTGCACTATCAGATAGTGCATTAGTGCTTAGAGTCTCCTGAGTATATGTCATCATATCAATATAGATACTTTCTACTTACTGCAATTCCTTTGAGATTAATAACAGTTTGGTTTGTTTTCTTGTTCTCGGAGAGAATGAGTGAAGCAAGCTGAGGTACATAGTGGCCTGCATAGCTTTCACCTGTAATAAAGAAATCCCGGGTCTTGTATTGAGGGAATCTATTTAACCAGTTGACGAGGAAAGTATAGGAGTCTTTTGCTGTCCGTTTGTCGCCTGTTTTGTAGTCAGAAGATCTGTTTGAATACGAGAACCCAACTCCTGCTGGTGATTCCAAGAATATTACATTAGCTACTGTCAACTCATCATAGTTTAGCCTTCTGTTTTACGCCTGTGCAAACAATAGACTAATGAAATGAAGTTGTGTCATTACCCTTATTCCATGCATAGTCGTTGTGGTAGAGTGTTTTCCCATCACTGTTGACCCGAAAGGGTCCAAGTTCTTCCATGGCTCCATATCCAAAAGATGAGCATCCCGGTCCTGTAGAAGTAATAAAAGTCAATGCTCTTAATTCTATGATCATGGCATCAACTGTACAAGCATTGTTTGAAGTTTGAACACGACCCATTTAACACCTTAATAGCATTACCTCCATTAAGCCACAAGACTAGTGGTTTGGTTGAAAAATTAGTGGGCGATTCAGCAAAATAATAAAACAATGCTCTTCCAGCATCTGGATCAACTGTTATATATCCTGCATAATGCTCAAAGTCCACATCTGGTTGGCCTGGTAGCTTATGAATTCTGTCTGCCTCCATTGATCCTTGTTGAGGTATAGTGTAATATGGAGATAAATTTGAAACATCTTGTTTTGTCCATGATTCTGGATGTGGTGGATTCCCTGATCTTCTCGACTTGATCTGTTTGTTTAAGTTGCTGATCTGGTTAGCCTTTCTTGCAACCGAAAAACCAAGAAGGTAAAGTGAAACGACTATTAACATCAAGTATGACATTCGTGTCATTTTGGTTGTGCATGACTGGTAATTTGGTATCATTTTTACATACGTTTCTGTGTATGTATATCTGCCTACCTATCTATATACACACATGCTATCATAGAGATTCCGTTTAGCTGGCTTGCTCTTGTTTCAATGTCATTTCCTAGGATCATTGTACTGCGCTTTGAAATCTCCACTTTATTTAAATATAGGTCTGGATAAAATTCAGCATTGACGTTTTGCAATATCTGATTGTGAACTTCTCCCAATATCTGATTGTAAATTCCCCCAGACCTCCTCGTGTTTTCACACGTGTACTTGACATTTGACAAAGCCTTATGTTCAACACATTCGGATACTTAACAATTGCTTTAAAGAATATAGAAGTTGACCCGAACCCGTTTCTACCTGCTGATCCGTGTTGGGAATATTTTCAAAATAACAAAAACTCATTGTTTTGGGTTGAGTTTTAGAAACATAGAATTGGTTCACAAAATTTAGGTTAGTCTCATGGAGAGTTGTGGTTGTCAAAAGGTGATGGTTCAAAGGGCTGTAACCTTCCGGTTGGTGGTTACCATTGAACCATTGTGACTCTTCATAAAAGTTGCTATTCGAAAGGGTGTCGTGCATTTTGGTTTCGCATTTCAATTAAATTGGATTGCTTTCTAAATTGTAAATGTTTCACTTTCAGAATAAAGTATTTCATGTGTATATGAAATCAGTAGTCGGATAAAATGGAATTTCTACAAAGAATGAAGATGTTCTTTCCTGTGAAAAACAAAGCTGGATTTTTGTAATTGTTTGTAAATTTTCCATATTATTTTTCTAATTAACTGTAATCAGGTAGTTTTGATTCGATTTATATTCTCGTATTGTAAAGGGAAAATAATAACAAATGTAATCTGAACTTATGTTTCTGCGCACCATGGGAATTTTTTGTTATATTTCATAGCAAGTTACATAATTGAACAATGGTGGGCTCAATGTCAGTCACAAGAATTTGAGCTGTTAAAAAATCTGCATTTCAGGTAATAACACGTTTCGAAACGAACACAAATCTTTCCATTGCTACTCTCTTCATCTCATAAGAACTTGAAGTACAGTTAAATCAAGTCCATTTATTATTTTATTGTTTGTGTCCAGATTATTCTATTGAAGATGGTGGAACTTCCCCTTGAAGAAATGATGAGATCATGACTAATGCTCTTTCTGGTTGGTAGCTTGGGACTTCATGGCCCGCGCCTCTTATTGTGGTCAGTAACATTGATCCTCTATAGCCTACCACATATCCTCCAACCTATCAAATTTGTTACATCAGTTATGCTAGTTTTATTTTCATAATATATGATTTTAACACTTAGGTTAGTATTTGTTGTGTACCTCTTTGTTATTGTACCACGGTCGCCAACCGATCACTACTGGAATCTTCAACTTGTTTACAGAGTACCTTGAGGATGTTACTGGGACCACTCCATCAATGTCCCCGCTGTAGATTCATTATAGATCAATATTATGTTTCTTTTCATGCACATAGATTCTCTAGAACTAGTTTAATATACGATTCACCTGTATATCCAGACAACAATACCGTCTTCAACCAGCTGATTGATAGTAGGCAAAATGGTTGTTGGGCTGTCTGTCCATCCAACACCACTACGCATATATTAGGAAAATTGTTAGTCATCCTTAGGCCTGGCAAACTGGGCAGGTTGGGTTGGTTCGGGTGGTTCTAATCAAAATGAGCTCGCGTCATACGGGCCGTTTTGAAAATGTATCAATCTGGAAGTACCCAACCGAACCGCACCCCCACCTCGGGTTGAAATGAGCTGTTTTAGAAAAAACGTACCCATCCACCTCACACCACCCCCACCACCACTCTTGGGTCAAATTGAGTTGTTTTAAAAAATGTTCCCACCCCACTCCACCCGCCCATCGATGGGTGTGCCGGTGGTGGAGCAGCGACGGTGGTAATTGTGTGGTGGCGACAAGGGAGCTGGTGGTGGATTTGGTGGCACTGGTGTGTCGTGGCAGTGGTGGTGGTGGCAACGATAGTGGCGGTGACAAGTATATGAAAACAAACAATGATCTTGGGTGGTGCTAACTCATTTAAGTTGTAAGTTCAATAATAATTGCCCGTTGAGTAATTTAAGTTAACCCAATTTGACCCTTGATTTGTTTAAGGTGACCCGCTTTGGCCTGTTGACTAATTAAGGCGACCCAAATCAACTCATATACAATTTAGTTTTGCCCAAATTAAGCCATTATTTAAAGTTTTAAACAATGGATCATGATTGCCACCCATAGGCATCCCCTTCATACCTCTAACCATCATGTGAAATGAAGCCCTTGTGTTTATCACGCTAGTATGCAAATTTAGAAAATAGAGGTACCCGCAAGCTGCCCATGAGGTATTTCGAGCATGTAAAGCTTCTTGCACATCTGCTCGGTTCAGATAGGCGTATACATAGTCATCGGAACATGGATCAAAAGACTTGATCTAGTAGGCAGAAGAACATCATGTGAAAATATAATTTATTTTCAAGTAATAAGTGTTGGATACTTAGATGTTAATCATATCTGTATGTATGCATGTATTGTTTATGTAATGATAATTGACTTACAGATCCCGGATATCCAGGTTTTTGTGCATCAGTATGACATAATGGAGCATAGATGTTGTATGGGTCGATTTCACCATATTCATCGTCTCCTTGGCTTTGATACTCTTCACATGTGTCCGAGAAATTTCCAGAAACATAATCACAATACTTGTCGATTCCTGCATGTGTCTCATCAGAGTTTAAGGCATGTGTCCAGTAATAGTCATACATCCCTTCATAAGAAGTAGTGTCATCTATCCAAGCATTCCCAATCTGCACAATCGGATAGTGCATTAGAGTTTACACTCTCTAAAGTGTATGTCATATTAACATAGTTTGCACTTACTGCGATCCCTTTGAGATTAATAATCGTTTGGTTTGTTTTCTTGTTCTCTGCGAGAATGAGAGAAGCAAGCTGAGGTACATAGTGGCCTGCATAGCTTTCACCCGTAATAAAAAAATCTCGGGTTTTGTATTGAGGGAATCTATTTAACCAGTTCACGAGGAACGTATAGGAGTCTTTAGCTGTCCGTTTGTCGCCTGTTGTGTAATCGGAAGATCTGTTTGAGTATGAGAACCCAACTCCAGCCGGTGATTCCAAGAATATTACGTTAGCCACTGTTAAATTCATCACGGTTTAGTTTTTTGCCCTATAATAATCATTAATGCAAACAGAATAGTAATGAAATGAATTTGTGTTATTAGTTTATTATTACCGTTATTCCATGCGTAATCGTTGCGGTAGAGTGTTTTCCCATCACTGTTGACCCGAAAGGGTCCAAGCTCCTCCATGGCTCCATATCCAAAGGATGAGCATCCCGGTCCTGTAAAATAGCCTCATTAATCCTATGTTGTTTTGAGCACGGCCCACATAACACCCTAATAATATTACCTCCATTGAGCCAGAGGACTAGTGGTTTGGTTGAAGAGTTATTCGGTGATTCAGCAAAATAGTAAAACAATGCTCTTCCAGCGTCTGGATCGACTGTTACATATCCTGCATAATGTTCAAAGTCCACTTCTGGTTGGCCTGGAAGCTTATGAATCCTGTCTGCTTCCATTGATCCCTGTTGCGGTATAGTGTAAAATGGAGATAAATTTGTGACATCTTGTTTTGTCCATGATTCTGCGTGTGGTGGATTCCTTGATCTTCTAGATTTTATCAGTTTGTTTAGATTGCTGATCTGGTTATCCTTGCTTGCAACAGAAAAACCGACAAGGTAAAGTGAAACAGCTATTAACATGAAATATGACAATTGGGACATTTTAGTTGTACGTAACTGGTAATATAGTATCATCTTTATATGTGTTTTGTGTGTATGTATGTGTGTCTATCTACTTATATATAGACACAAACACGCATGCCATCATACAGATTCCATTTAGCTGGCTTGCTCTTGTTGCAATGTTATACTAATCTTTGAAATCTCCGCTTTATTTAATTATAAGTCTGGACAAACTTCGGCGTTGACATTTTGCAATACCTGATTGTAAACTTCTCCCCGTCGTCCTCGTGTTTTCACACGTGTACTTGACAAAGGGTTATAACCTCCTTGTTGGTGGTTACCAGTGAACCACTGTGACTCTTCATAAAGGTGCCTATTTGAAGGGTGTCGTGCCTGTAGGTTTTGCATTTTAATCGAATTGGATAGCTTTCTGAATTGTATATGTTTCACTGTCAGATTAAAGTATTTGTTGTGTATAGGAACTTAGTAATCGGATATGGAATTTTCTGCAAAGAATGAAGATGTTCTTTCCTGTGAAAACGAAGTTGGATTTTCGTATCTAATACATTCCAAATGATTTTTTTATATACAGGGGTCGTATTTTTTATATACGAGTAGGATGGAACGTTGTAAGTTGCAACTCTTCGTGAAATAGTACAACAAAAATTGGGACTCTAGCTGTGCTAGTGTCAAGTTGTCATGCATTTGTGTTTGACAGCATTCTTGATGCTTTAATTGTCCACAATTAATAAGTAAACAGCGGACAACTTTTCCTCCATCATTCAACCACTGGTATGAGTCATTCTCCTCATTCTCCATTTTCAGTTTCTGTTTAATACAATATATAATGTTTATAATAATATATTTGAACTTATAATATAAAATAATACTTATATTTAAATATTGTTTAATTAATAGTATATAACTTCAAATCTCTAAAATTCAACCCAGATCCATCATTAACCCCTTATTCCTCCCAACTTTCAACTACTCCATAAAAAAAAAAAGAAAAAAAATAGGAAGTAAGTCGCGTGATCAGCGTGAGGGCCGTCAGGCGCACCCCGTCACGCTTGACGGGGTATGAGTGGGGAGGTGTTCCTTCAAGACCCTTCCATGTTGATGCTGCCACGTCGGACCCTTCACTGATGGCACCGGAACCACATCGGTTAGCCATATAAATTCGTATTAACGTTCTTGTAAAGGAAAAGCTACAATATGCAAACTGAACTTATGTTTCTGCGCAACATGGGAATTTATTGTTATATTTCATATGTATATCAGTATATGTTTATTAATTAGCCAGCAAGTGACATAATTAAGAAATGGAGGGCTCGATCTCCGTTACAAGAATTTGAGCTATTACAATATCTGCATCTCAGGCAACAAGTTTCAGAACTTGGAAGTACAATTAAATCAACATTATTTATAACTTATTGAAGCTTAATAAGTTTTATTATTTGTGTCCAGATTATGCCATTGAAGATGGTGGAAGTTCCCCTTGAAGAAATGATGTGATCATGACTAATGCTCTTTCCGGTTGATAGCTTGGGACTGTATGGCCCGCACCTCGTACTGTGGTCAGTACCATTGATCATCTGTAGCCTACCACATATCCTCCAACCTAAGAAATTTGTTACATCAGGTCTGTTAAATTTATAATCATAGTATATGTTAACGCTTTGGTAATTAGTATTTGCCGTGTACCTCTTGGTTATAGTACCACGGTCGCCAACCAACCTCTACTGGAATCTTCAACTTGTTTATAGAGTACCTTGAGGATGTTATCGGGACCACTCCATCGATGTCCCCACTGTAGATTCGTTAAGATCCAATTTTATATTTCTTTTCGTCTACACAGGTTCATTAGGACTAATTAATATAGGATTTACCTGTATATCCAGACAATAATACCGTCTTCGACTAGTTGATTGATAGTAGGCAAAATGGTTGTTGGGCTGTCTGTCCATCCAACACCACTACACGTATGTTAGAAAAATGATTAGCTAACCCCTTAATTACTACTAACCATCATGTGAAACCCTTGTGTTTATAGTACTAGCTAGTATGTGAATTTAGAAAATAGAGGTACCCGCAATGTGACCATGAGGTATTTCGGGCATGAAGATCTTCTTGCACGTCTGCTCGGTTCAAATAGGTGTCTACATAGTCATCTGAACAAGGATCAAAAGTCTTGACCTAGTATAAGTACACAATCATGTTAAATCAAATTTGAAATATTAAGAAATGGTTGAAATATAATGTTTATTCATCTCTTCTAATATGCTAAAAAAATATAAACAAAATTCATTCATTTGTAGATGCGCAAATCATGCGTAGGCTGTATTTCCTACACATGTGTATGCAAACATTTAAAAATGATAAACAAATATATATTAACAAATTAGTTTAATGAATTTTTATGCGCATAACATAGACATTTATATATGTTAGGAGTAAAAGTTTTATAAAATATTAACCATTGATAGAAACAGTTGAACGATTTAAGTTTGTTCCTTTCGTTCGTGCAATAATTATTTAACTTTTTCGTTATAAATATCGATAAAAGGCTTACGGATCCCTGGGATAGAGGTTTTTGTGCATTGTCATGACATAGTGGAGCATATATGTTGTACAAGTCAATTTCACCAATTTCATTGCCTGCTTGTCTTTGATGCTTCTCACATTTATCCGAGATGTTTCCAGATTCGAAATCACAGTAGTTGGTGATTCCTACATGTATCTCATCAGAGATTAGCGCATGCGTCCATGCATAGTCATATTCCCCTTCGATAGAGGTAGCGTCATCTATCCAAGCATTCCCAATCTACGTAGTGCATTAGTGCTTACAGCCTCGAGAGTGTATGTGGTTATGCCATATCAATACAGGTAGTTTTTAGTTTTTAGTTTTTACTTACTGCAATTCCTTTGAGATTGATAACTGTTTGGTTCGTTTTCTTGTTCTCAGAGAGAATGAGAGAAGCAAGCTGAGGTACATAGTGGCCTGCATAGCTTTCACCCGTAATAAAAAAATCTCGGGTTTTGTATTGTGGGAATCTATTTAACCAGTTCACAAGGAACATATAGGAGTCTTTAGCTGTCCGTTTGTCGCCTGTTGTGTAGTCAGAAGATCTGTTTGAATATGAGAACCCAACTCCAGCCGGTGACTCCAAGAATATTACATTAGCCACTGTTAATTCGTTACACTTTAGCCTTCCCTATATCCATGCAAACAATAGACTAATAAATTGAATTTGTGTTATTACCATTATTCCATGCATAGTCATTGCGGTAGAGCGTTTTCCCGTCACTATTGACCCGAAAGGGTCCAAGTTCTTCCATGGCTCCATATCCAAAGGATGAGCATCCCGGTCCTGTTGAAATAGCCTCATTTAGTTCTATCATCATGCTATGCGTTGTTTGAACACGACCCATTTTATTGCCCTATTACCCTATATATTACCTCCGTTGAGCCAGAGGACTAGTGGATTGGTTGAAGAGTTATTCGGCGATTCAGCAAAATAATAAAACAATGCTCGTCCAGCATCTGGATTGACTGTTACATATCCTGAATAATGCTCAAAGTCCGCTTCTGGTTGACCTGGCAGCTTATCAATCCTGTCGGCCTCCATTGATCCTTGTTGCGGTACAGTATAAACTGGAGATATATTTACGACATCTTGTTGTGTCCATGATTCTGCATGTGGTGTATTCCCTGATCTTCTCGATTTGATCAATTTGTTTAGGATGCTTATCTGGTTATCCTTGCTTGCAACAGAAAAACCGACAAGGTAAAGTGAAACAACTATTAACATTAAATATGGCATTCGGGTCATTATGGTTGTGCGTATCATCTTTATATGCATTAATTTGTGTATGTGTGAGCATCTACCTATCTATATATATACATACGCACGCGCTATAATACACTCGTACAGATAGCATATAGTTGGTTTGTTTTTGTTGCAGTGTCATTTCCTAGGCTCATTTTATTGTCTTTGAAATCTCCACATTATTTAATTTCAAGTCTGCATAAAATTCGGCATTGGCATTTTGTAGTATCTGATTGTAAACTTCCCCCATAATTAGCCACTCGTGTACTTGACAAAAGCCTGATGTTCAACATATGCGGATACTTCAACAACTGCTTAAACAAATGTTGAAGTTGGCCCGCATCATATTCGATCCATCGTCACCTGACTCGATCAGCCCACTTTGCGAAAGTTATTTTCAAGATTCTAAAATAATGTAGGAATACCATAAAAAAAAACCAACACGCTTTTTGCTTATGCTCATAAAAGTCTAACAGTTTTTTTACACATAAAAAGCCAATATACTTTATGTTGCAATTATAAGTTGTTTATACGAACAATAGAATTTAAAGCTCAGTCGGATTTTAAATCATGGGTAATTTTATTGAATCCAGGAATTTTGTATAAACTGCATATTTAAGGTTTTAATTAAATTAGTTCACTTAAGAAATTAAAACGATTTGGTTGGTTTAATATTTAAGGTTTTAATTAATTTAGTTCACTTAAGTAGTTCACTTAAGAAATTAAAACGATTTGGTTAGTTTAATTACTTATTTAGTTGGTAATATCTGTAAGTTCATTAAAATTAAACATTTTATAAAGATGGTATATAATAATTTTGGTTAAAAAGTAAACATGAATTATAAATGTATATTTTTATAAAATTTATTAACAATTTTGATCGTAATTGTGCACTTATTATTTTTTACACTTGTGAAAATTTAGACTGCTCTCAGGATTCAAATTTAGATTGAATGATGCATATATAACTAAACAAACGATGTAACCAACATGTTTTTATTTATAATATTCTTGTAGGAAGTCAATTTAAATTTCTAGAAACTTTGTTCGTTGAAGTTTATTAACAAATATAGGAATCAAAGGACATAACATATTAGTATTAAGGTAGTCTATAGTGGTGTTCTTTCTCATTAAGTTGAGAGTTTGAGTTTTATAGACTATAATGTAAAATGATATGAATTTTGAAGTATAATCGGTGGGTGTCTTAATTAGCGTTTTAATAAAAACAAACAGTGAAGGAGTCTCCTTACAAATGAAGTCTTGGGAGATTTTGTGGCGGTTGAGGGAAAGTTAAATCTATTTTTCATACGAATAAGAAAATAACATTTCAATAAAAACAACCTTAAATTCCATATACCAACAAAAGATTTTAATTACTAATTGCAGATATATGTTTAAAGGTATTGTAATTAGTAGCTCTTTTATGAAGAACAAAATTCTCATAATTCATAAAGATAACACGTTGATGCAGGGCTGTCTCCGAGAATTTAAATATCTTGGCTGAACCAAAATAAAAAGGCCTGCAGGCCCTAATAAGTAACGAAATATATAAGCTATTTTTTTCAAACAATGATTAACGTTAATTATTTATGGAAAATTGGAAATAGATAATCCAAACTTTTGTGTATTGTCTGATAATCTCACATTTAAAAATCACTACCAACAGTCCAACTTTTCATCTAATTTTGTCTCAATGGACCTTTGTTAAAAAACACTTAACGTCGTTAATTTTTTTCTAAGTTTCAAACCAATGTTTTAGGGCTTTTGATCGGAAGAAGGATATGAGTCGACTGATGTAAAACTTATCTTGAAACGGTGATTCATCTTATTTGATTTTTGTTAATTGGAAATTCAAACACCCGAATTGAAACACTGTTTCGTCGTTCGGATCACTGTTTCGAGATAAGTTTTACATCAATCGACTCGTATCCTTCTTCAAATTAAAAGTCCTAAAACATCGGTTTGAAACTCGGAAAAAAACTTAACGACGTTAAGTGCTTTTTAATGAATGTCCATTGAGACAAAAATAGTTGAAAGGTTGGACTATTGGTAGGGACTTTAAATTTGAGATTATTATCAGCCAATACACAAAATGTGGAGTTATTAGTTTTCAATTTGCTATTATTATTTATTTAGTTTTTAAATTTGGCTTGGGCCAAATAGATTAAATGGATTAGGGATAAAAAAGATTTGGGTCCAAAATATTTAATATGATTAAGATCTATACCTATTTTATAATTTTTAAAAATATATATGCATAGTATATATAAAAAAAACTTGGCTCCCAAAATTTATGTGCCCCGGCCGGCCGTCCGGTTTGCCCTACCCAAGGGCCAGCCATGCGTTTATGCTATTATGAACTTAAGTTGTAGATGCGAAGCATCTTTAGTTATTGCAATCATCATGCATCATGTTTGGAGATCATTGTGATTGATTGTAATCATTCTTGTGTAATATTGTTATTCCTTTATACTACACTGCACTAGGTTAAATGCGTTTTTACACAAGTATTTTTCGGTTGTCTAGAGAGAAGATTTAAAGCTTTTAAGAATTTTCAAATTGTCCCAATGATATTTTTATGTATCAATTGTAAACATTTATCATATTATGAAACTATGCATTTTATATTAATTTTTGTAATATTAGCATCCTACCTAAACGTGTCGTATTGTATTAGTGGTACCGTAAGTGATAAGACAAAAACTAAGAGCAAGCATGTCAAAGAGTAGAGGTATCCAAAGTTATTCTATTAGTTTATTATCCATTAAAGTTGTGACTTTAGGCCATATTAAAAGTAATAGTTGAACCTATTTGTTATATATATTTTTTTCGAACGGCCTATCTATCCATACTATATAATAAATAAAGGTTTTTTAATGTCACATGACAGCACACAAGATAGTTTCTTACAAAATTTTCCCTCCTCTCTCTCTTATTAAATGTATTTTTCTTTCTTATTAATAGTTTTATATTTAACTTTTTTTCCTTTTTAATAATTAATTTTTGATTTAAAAATTTAATACAAACATAAATATATTATTTTGTTTTATATAAATATGCAGTATTAGTTATTAATATTAAGCTTTTATAATTAATAATTTTTCGTGTTGATTTAGAAAAAATAATTAACAAATCTCAAATTAATAAATTTTTATTTTATGTTTGTTTTGTAATGAAGATTAACAAAAGTTAAAGTCAATCACTATAGATGGTTGATTTGTTTTTAAGACAATATGTCTTAATACATGGTAAGTTATGTGTTTCGTTATATAAAGTTGAAATAAAAAATAAAACGAAACTACTAATTTTAATATGGAAGCTAAATTTACAAATAAAATTACAAATATTGTATACAAAAAAAATATTTAGAGATTTACGATTTTTCAACAACTTTTTATTTCCATATTGTGTAATGTGTAATTATTCTACCATATGTTATATTTTTATATCATTTGAACATATTTTATGTTTTTCACATTATGTTATTATTTAAATAAATTTATTTATTCTAACTTGTGTTTTATACGGGTCTTAATGTTATATGTCATTACACATAGTGATCCTTACAAAATTTTCCAATTTCTCTCATGTTAAATATACATTTCTTTTTCTTATTAATTGTTTTATATTTTTTTTTTCGTCTTAATCTATTATTTTCTTTTTTGAATAATTATTTTCTGGTTTAGAAAATTTAATACCAACATAATATATTATTTAGTTTTATATAAATATATTGTATTAGTTATTAATATTAAACTTTTATAAGTAACGGATTTCACATTGATTTAGATAAAATAATTAATTTCAAATTTCAATAAAAGAAAAAATTTCACCTTATGTTTGTTTTGTCAAAGAAGATTAATAAAAGCTATATATTTGTGACATTTGTTAATTTCAGATTATTTCATACTTGTATTCTTAATGTAAACCCGACCCGTTTGTATCCCGAACCTTTTGATATTATCAAAATGATGAATTTTATGTTACATATTTGTTTTATAGTTGTCGGGTATAAAAAAACATCCTTTTCGGTTCTTAAAATGCCCCGAAAACACTCAAAACAAACTCAAGGGACAAAAACTACCAAAATGGAGACTTGAAGGACCCATTTGTAGTTTGTGCTTTCTTGGGTCTATAACCAACCCATTTTCATGTAACACCCTTTATGAAAGACCCATTCAACTTACTCTATATATACACACCCATCTTCTTCATTTGTGCTTGCTCATTTCCTCATTTCTCTCTCAAATTCTTGAATTCTAAGGTTGTTCTTCATAAGCTAATCTTTCATTTTAACTAACTTCTCAATACTTAAAGCTTGATGTTACAACATATATATAATATACACTCCTTGTTTACCTTCGGTCTTTCATTTCTCCGATCTCGGCCGGTTGAAATGTCGGGCTAGTAAGGCAAGGTTACATGGAGGACTTTGTAGTCCTTGTTTATATATTTAACAAATCTAACCATATAACTTGTTTATACTTACTTAAATTTTGCATATTTTAATTTATTGTTCATATTTGTCAAGTTCCATGGTATTGGGTATGTGGTGACTAGCCTCGGTTTCATCCCGAGTTGAGAACCGAACCAAAAACCGAACTTTCGTTTTAAAGCTTTATTGCTAACTTTTTGAATGTAAATCTTGAGTATTATTATTTATAAGTTATTTTACAAGTTCCATGGTAATTGGGTATGTGGTAACCATCCTCGGTCTTATTCCGAGTCAAGGACCGAACCAAAAACCGAACTAAACCGAGTTCACTTGCTTAAGACACACAAGTGTGTTTTTAGCCACCAAAACTCATATTTTTCTTCAAGATTATATTTTAAATCAATTTTAGTTAATTTCTAAACATACTTGGCATGTCGGTAACCAAGTTGATCTTATAACAAGTTCGGACCGATAAATTCGTATACTCGCTTAACGAACGTTAAGGTTCTTCACAATAGAACTACATACTTGGTTAAGTCTATTTTGATTTTTATGGGGTTATCTCATAACATTATTATTTTGGGAAGTTAACTTTGAGCTTGGTCAATTATCAAGTCTCGAACCGACAAACCCGAACACTCGTTTAAACCTCGTTTTGGTATTCTTATAACCAAGGGTTTTGAAATATTGCAATTTAACCCACATTATTACTTAACATAGGTTGAGTAAAAAAAAAAGAAAAACATGAATAGAATACCGAGACCCGGTTTCAAGTAAACTTATTTTACAAAACTCGTTACTTTAATTTCTCAAATATATACATTTTAAATCCTAAACTTTATTTATTTACTTTATTTGTCATGTATTTTATTTAAACCCTTCCAAGACTACATACTAACACAAGACCTGTTTAATATAGGTCTTGCTCGTTAAACCGATCTCTCCGACTATTCACGACACTATCTTTCAAGTTACTTGTTAAAGTGAATACTTTTTCATCCCCCGTTTTCCATCTTTCGTTTTGAGGGTGACATTGCATACTTATTCAAATTCAAATGATTTATACTTGAGTCTTAAACCACAACACTTATTGAATATGTTTACTTAAATTAATGCTCGATTTGGTGTTATATGCTTTACATGATTATGTGCAAATTCTTGAATGCTAAGGCGGGTAGCCTCATGAAAGTATGATCATACGTTTATTCCGAGTATATATGGTATCCCCATATAGAAAGGTGTCGTCCATGTATTCTTATTGACGATTTCATTATTGTCGTCAATGTTTTCTTATTAACGGAATTTTTATCTAAATTGTTGCTATTATTTATTTTTTTCATATACTAGTTGTGGATTTCATACTATATACTTATTGTCCAAAATTATGAAAATTGCTCACCAACCTTTGTGTTGACAAACCCTATTTTATGCAATGTTACAGGTTTGATGTTAGCTTGATTGGATTACTTGAAGAAACTTATCATCTTGGCTTTAGGATATTAGAAAATGAAAGAACAAGTTATTTGTTTATCTATCTATTTGGCATTTTGTATGAACAGTTGTTGTGTTATTTATGATAATATGGATTTAAATGAGTTGCTTAAATATTGTAACTTTATAGTGTCGTTGAGCAATGTGCAATCATGTCGTGCCTCGACGTTCCGGCCTTCATTGGTCGGGGTGTGACAATATTGATGGTTTGTTTGTTTTTGAGAAGCATTTTTTAACACATGGTCAGCTGTGTGTTTGAGTGTTTCATATATAGAGTTGAAACAAAAAACATAGTGAAACTACTAATTTTAATATGAAGGATAAAGTTACAAACTAAATTACAAATATTGTATACAAAAAAAAAATATTTAAAGATTTACGAATTTTTAACTTTTTATTTCCGTATTGTGTACTGTGTAATTAATTCAACCATATATTATATCTTTTTATATGTCGAACATATTTTTTATATTTCACATTGTATTATTATTTAAATAAATTTATTTATTATAATCTGTGTTCTACATGGGTACCTAACCTAGTTTGTTATATAAATGCATCAAGTTGCATCAACGACCCGCCTACCTCTATTTTATATTAATTGAACTTTCAAATGAAGACCAAGCCAACGACTTGATATATATACATATACAAGTTATGTTATATATAGCCTCGTGCCCAAATGGATAACAATAACCTAATTATAGAGACACGAAAATATTTGTGAAAAATCAGACAACACTCAACCACTTTTCACACCATTATTTAATTAAATAATATTTTTTTTATACTTTTATCATTACAGTTTTCTCTCTCCACCCTATAATTTACAAAAAAAATCACTACCTTTCCCCCAAATTTACAAAAAATCACTACATTTTCTCTCTCCACCCTATAATTTACACTCACAAACTCACCCTATAATTTACAAATTCCCCTCACAAAATTATAGGGGATGGGTTGAGAATGCTCTTAAACTCCTTAACGAATAAATCATCCATTAAACGAATGAGTATTTAAATTAACGAATGATCCATTAAGCGGTTACTGTAGCCGGAAAAATGTTTTTCACCAAAAAATTCAGTTACAGTCGCCGAAAACTTCAAATCTTCATCTGATCTTCAAATTATCATTCCAGATCTTCAACGTAGACTCGAAAATACATTATGAACATGACTCAAGCACAAATTTCATCATTAACACTCTGAATCATCATCAATTAAGATCAACCAGTAACCATGGCCATTAATGACGGATTCTTCAATTCACCATATCAAAATTGTACAGGAATCTTCGGTTTCATCTTATGAACTCATATCAACCATCAATTTCAACAATAATCCATTGAATCATTCAAAATCTGATCATACTATACATTACATCGACGAACACGAAATTCACGTATCAAGAGCAACCTCCGTCTCTTGTACTAGTTGTAAATACGTTATACGAGCCTATGGATCTAGTCGCAATACCGATACGTAACTCGTGTTCAATCAATACATTAAAGGAACAATACATTAATGAAGAATGAATACATTATGGAGAAAATCCGGCATGGTAACAGTAGGAGGATAAATTATGGCACGAATCTCTAGGAAAACTAACTAAGTTAACCTATTTATAGGCAGGCCACATTCGTTAGAGCTCATTCGTTAACATCACTAACGAATGAGCCTTTCCACTTGCAAATGGCCTCTCATTCGTTAACCTTCGTTAACGAATGAGGAATACATTAACGAATGAGTCACCATTCGTTACATTGTAGTAACGAATGGGCTCCTAACTTAATAAATAGCCCTAGTCTTTAACGAATGTGGCCTCATTCGCTAAACATGCTTAGCGAATGAGCCTTTATACATTAAGTTTAAAGACTAAACTACCCATAGCCTATTCGAACAGCTGCGGACACAAAATCTGTGCACTAACAACCTAGTAGCTTAAATAAATAAATAAATATCTATTTCAGTTAGAAACTACTAAACAGAACAAAATAACAGTTTTACATAATCTAAAACCTTATAATCCTAATCTGCTCCATTGAGTTAGATTTTGCCGCCGTTCACCTAATCTATATCTGACCTAAAACTATTCAACCATCAAAACAATTTAAAACTAATAAAACTTGCAAATTGATGGATCGATCTAAAACAAGGAATTCTAAAATTACCTAACAGTAAGGACCAATGGAAAACAGGAGACGGCGGTGGGGATGAATGGTCCCGTAGGTCTGAATCGATAGCAGCGTTGGAGATGAACGATAGCAGCGGTGGGGATGAACGACGGCGAATTAATAACAAGGTTGGGAACTTAGGGTTTGTTACTTGGGAGGGGTGTATGTTGAATGAAAAGAAATGGATTGAATAATATAGGGATCCGTAAATCATTATTTGGACGGGTTGGCCCGAAATAAATACCATTTTATTGAATATAGGTTAAAAAGATGAAAATTAATAAGAGTCTAACAAGTGGCAAAATAAAGTAGTATTTTATTAGAGCATTGAGATTAAGATGTATTACTGGTACTAATATTATGGTAGTATTGTAAATGTTTGGTGCCGAACAGTTATATATATTAACTCCTTTTTCTTGTCGTCTAATCTTGAATAATTAGAAGCCGGCAAATCAGAAAATATAAACAAATCATGATATTAGAAAATACGTTTTTGTTACTTATTAAATATTGAATATTGGACTAAAATTGAATACTGAAAATGAAATAAGAAATATTAAATTTGAGTTTCAAAAATATTAATAAAAATTATCTTATACAAGTACTCTATATTGAAATCAACATGTCTATCCAACTAGCCATTATTGTGGAACACAAGTAAATACAGAAATTTATGGTCTTCAAAAAAACACAAATTTATACATATAAATGCATAAAACTACTTTAGATATTTTGAAATTTATTTTGTTGCGATGGGGTTTATATATCGTCCAAAAATCATAAACGAATATCACTACTGATTTTAATAATACTTACGCCGTTACTATTTTGTAAAGGATATCAACACATGTTTTGCATTGATTGATCGTATACCGATACTTGACCCAATAATACCAACACCGATGCCTATTTTGTACGTGGTACCGTTTAGTTTGTCAAGGTACTAACATAGTAACAAGAAAACTCCGTTTAATTTGTCACGGTACTAATATGGTAACATGAAAACTTGTTTACAGAACACACAATCCTGCTAACATCTTGCTAATCATCAAACGACAGGATCTTGCTAATAAATACCTTGTTAACTAACATAAAGATGTAAATCATAATAACACTAGTTATTTAGTAGGCACCCAAAACACGTGAAATCAATATTTAGACTTCTTCTAGAGGTGCATCATTTCTAGAAGATTCATTATTACTAAACTTTGAATTCACAAAGAATATACTTATAAGCTGCCATTTGGTTCACGTACACATGCTTGCAACCACTAGAAATAGAAATAAAATTCAGAAAATGAAATATCTTCCATTCCACTAATTTTGCAGTTATCAACGACTAACACCAAGAGTATTCATACCCCGACAAAGATTTATCAACACATGCAAAGGCTGCCCACAAGACTTGCCAAACGTTGTTCCAGAAGACACTCATAGACGGCAACTTAGACCAACTATCATACATACGACTAAATTAATACTATATTAATCCCCACCTACCGTACCCCACACCACACCATGCCATCCTTCATATAACAAACAACCTAGTGTATGTTCTTAACTCATCACAACCAGAACAACAACAACAACAACAACATGGAGGTTGCATCACCTGTAAATCCCACTGATTTCGACTTCAGCGCATCCGCATACGCATCCGCATCCGCACCATCCACTCCAAGGTTCATGGGAGACTACCACTTGAGTGCACCCACCAGCCCCACAAGAATCCCTGACTTATACTCTCAATTTGAAGAACTCCTTATATCCGAATCCGATGACACACACCGGACTAATTATTGCCATGCCGCCGTCCCCTTCGCGTAGGAAGAGAAACCCGGTGTCCCTAAATCAATTAGTAATGTATATGATCGTGATTTTGCGTTTGATGTGAGCGGTGAACTCCATCGTGACTCGTCTGTCTCAGCCGAAGATATATTCCATGGCGGCGTGATCAAACCGGCTGAAGTTGAACATGAACATGAACAACCACCAATAACACCGCCACCTTCTGCCGCGAACAAAGTTAGAGAAAGAGGGAGAGAAAGAAGCACTAATTCGGGTTTGTCTTCTTCAAGAAGTAGAAGAACACGATCACTTCCACCCTTCAGAGGCTCGGAATTAAAATCAGCCACAACGACAACCGCAGCAGCTCAAGAGGCTTCTTCCAGTACAACTCTTTCGGTTTTCGGGTCGAAAAAATGGAGCTTTAAGGATCTATTCTTATTCAGAAGTGCATCAGATGGTAGAGCTATGGCTAAAGACCCTTTCAAGAAATATTCATCCATTTTTAGAAAACATGATGAGGATTTAAGAAACTCGAGCTTACGTCACCGGTCCGGATCTGGATCCGGGTCGTCAAAGAGAAGATCAGTGCCGCGGGTGTCGGCTCACGAGTTGCATTATACTGTGAACCGCGCGGTTTCGATTGATATGAAGAAGCAAACTTTCTTGCCATACAAGCAAGGGATTTTGGGAAGACTGGCGTTTAATCCAACGGTTCATGCACTTTCAAATGGGTTGGGGCATTCTCATAATTATTTAGAAATGGATTAGGGTTTGGTTTGTTGTTTATTATACAAGAAAGGTGTTAGTAAATTCGTTTGTTGTTTTGGTTATTGTGAAGAGATCCGTTTGTTTGCTCGATCATATGTAGATGTGTTAAACATCATGTAATCATGTAACAAATGTTCATATACAATTTTACTTATTAATAAGTTACTGTTACTATGATATTTTTACCGTTATTGTTATTTCTATCATAAAAATAAATTTCTTTGTATTATGGCAGGTCAAAGATTAAGTATAGAGGGGGTACAAAAACCGGTTTCAGTTAGTAATCGAAAACTTGAACTGATTATTAACATATATGACAAGTATATAAACCAGTTTTCAGTTTTAACACGCGTGAATTCACCATAGGTTTAACCGTTTAAAGCGAGTTGTAACCCTGTGTGAAACCAGTCAAACATGGTATTTTAACCCCAACCGGCTTCACACTCAAACTGTTTTGACTTTTGTTGAACCGGTTTATTATAAATCTCTACGTCAGTACAGGTTCGTGTCAATCAATAAGGGGATATGGATCATCCAAGAAAAATAAAACATCTAGAATTATTGATGTCTTGATGATGTCAGTAATCATCCTAAGAAAATAAAATAAAACATGTTGCATCATCATATTGATTTAATCTAGGTTTGCAAAGAGAACAAGAAACCATACACGTCCATGACAAAGATAAGATACTTAAAATAACTATCCAAATAATAGTTAAATGATTTTTAGAGTAACTTTATAAAATTTTCAAAACCATCTAAGAGTAATATTGCTTTTTTTTTCCTATTTAAATCGCCTAATGGCTAATTCTAAAAAAGTTCCAATTTAAACGCATATGCTTGGATTATTCTAAGAAAAAACGTAATATAGTAACAAAAAACAAAAAAACAAGTAAAAGGTGGCAACTTAGTGATAAAAAGTTGTTTGAAAAAGAACCGTTAAATATATTGTTTAATCAAAAACACTATTTTTAAACTGTCGGTTGAAATATCAAATTTTGTGTGTGTATATATATAAATAAAGTATTTTAATTATATATTTAACTTATCTACTAAAAAGCCTTTATAACTGCGTTTGTCAGTCAAACCGAACCTAGCACTTTCGACAGAAAACTAATTAATTTTAAATGCAATCAAATGTGACCCGTTATTTAACCCATCAGACCATCAATCTTACAACTTTCAAAAAAAAAAAATATCAAACAAATATCATAGACAAGAAAGAAAATGCTTAAAATACTAGGCCGTCACGATTGATTTTTTTTTATTTTTATTTTATTTTGTTATTATATATATATATTTTTGTGGACCAAATATGCATATTAAATAAAACAAGGAAATTAAGGACTTAAGCATGAATACAAATGTAGGGGGACCTAGCACATAAGACAAATCAGTTGAATACTTACAATTTGAAAAACATAATAAATAACAAGTGGTGTATATGAAAGGGAGTGCATGGTCTGGTCAAACTAGATGCGCCATGATCAATTAGATGTTCCTAGGGCTACGGTTAACATAGTCCATTGTAAATACAAGCAAATGTTTTTAAAACTGAATCAGATCGGTCAGCCGAACCCGTTGAACCAGCGAACGGGATGGTCAGACCATATTTCAAATTTTTATTTTTTTTATTCAAGAATCTTATTTAATGATTTATTTATCAATTCAGACTTCATATTTTGGTTATTTAAGGTTTAGTATTTTATTAACATTGTGAATCACACTAAAAAAATAAAACAGTTTTATTGTTTCTTTTAAGTTATTACGGCATAGTCAACTTTTTTAGATAGTGACGGTCGGTTTAATAACCATTAAGATTTAAGATTATAAAAACATTGTGTTAATAAATATAAGTTCTGATGTGTTACCTGAACACGAAGCATGTACCTTTTGCTTCATGATACAACCAAATTGTTTCAATATCCATTTAATATTTATAAAACGTTTTGGTAAGATAAGTAAAGGTTTTATGTCAGGGCTTGGTGGGCTTGACATACAAGGCTTTATGTTCACTCCTCAATAGGGCCGTCCAAACCACTCGACGCTCGAACTCGCTCGGCGCTCGCTCGTAATTTGTTTGGAAAATACTCGCTCGTTTTTTCACTCGATTGTAAACGAGCCGCTCTGCTCGGTTCGGTTTGTAAACGAGCCAAGCAACGAGCAAAGGTCTGCTCGCTTCGATTCGGCTCGAATATTTTTAATTTATTTTTTTATGTAATTATATATGAACAAATATATAAATATATAGACAAAACACATAAAATATAAGTATACAATTGTTTAAACTCTTTTAAATTTTTCCTCCGTCAATTTTATAGTTTTATTAGTTCGTTTTCAGAATACTAAAAGTTTGTTTGCATGTTCATTATATCCTACTTCAATCTTCTATTTTCTAAAAATTTACAACCTATTATACGTTTGTCTAAAAACTACTAATTTGTTTACAAAATATATTATTTTCAGCATTCAAACTTGTTTCTTATTGAAAATTGTAAAGTGAAAAAGAAATAAAAAATGCTCGAAATCGCTCGATGTTCGATCAAAAAATGCTTGGTTCGATTATGGCTCGTTTCGTTTATCTCTTGATTCGAATTTCAGCCGTTTGGTTCGGTTCGGTTGTAAACGAGCCAAGCAACGAGCAAGCCTTCGCTCGGTTCGGCTCGGCTCGTGACCAGCCCTACTCCTCAAGTAAGCCCAAAAGTTTTAGGCCACTTAGTAAGAGATAAATGAAGCGAAGGGTAATTTAGTAGGTTTATTGGATTTTAATAATCCCTATTGACAAGTATTGGCCGATAATAATCCCTATTTATTTTATCACCATTAGCTGTCCCGAATTTAAAAAAGTTGGCCACCGATGGTCCTCCGTTAAAAAGGACTTAACGGCATTATATTTTTTTTCCGAATTTCAAACTAATGTTTTAGGGTTTTTGATCGGAAAGAGAATACGAGTCGATTGATGTAAAACCTAACTCGAAAGGATGATCCAAATGACTTGATTTTTGTTAATTGGAAGTTCAAATACCCAAACGCGTTTTGGATCACCATTTCGAACTAAGTTTTACATCAATCGACTGGTATCCTCACTACGATCAAAAGCCCTAAAACATTAGTTTGAAATTCGAAAAAAAATATAACGCTGTAAAGTCCTTTTTAACGGGGGACCATTGGCAGCTAGTTTTTTTAAAATTGGGACCGTCAGTGATGATATAATAAATAGGGATTATTATCGGCCAATGTCAGTCAATAGGGATTATTAAAATCCAATAAACCAATTTCGTATAGGTCAACTTCATTATTTAGGCCATTAGTGAAAAAAAGTCGATTAATCAAACCGAAAAAGCCAGTCCTAAATAACCGACAATTTATTTATGGTTTATTAACTGAAAAGTTACGCTAAAACTGAACCGCAGGGAATTTGGAAATCATACTTGTTTGAATGCAATAGTATTGATAAACTCATTAATTTGGGCCAACAATTTTTGTTTCAAATTCACTAATAACTAGTTAACAAATTCCATCCAAGATTTCAAACTCAAATTATTATTTTGAACTTTAAGACATTTATTTTTACTTCCTTTATAAGCATTTCAAACGTAAATGTAAAACTGAGAGCATATCCATAACCAAACCAAACCCGTACATAAACCAAAAACAAATCACTAAAACTGATTGGCATTTTAAATATAAAATATTGGTTTTTTGTTTGGTTTAAGCGTAAAAACAGCACATACACACTTTTACTTTAGATCATTAATGACATGGCATTTTGGCATGAAAAGTGCAAGTAAAATTATCATATGGAGCGTGTACTCATTGAGCAAAACTTGCTAAATTTAGGCATATGTTGCCATAATTACCACCATTCCTACAAAGTTGACGTTGAGGTGGACGAAGACCACAACCCCGGCCATCAAAGTTGCCACTTTATTAAAAGAGTCAAACTCCATGACGTTGAGAATGACTAGGATGGCGGGATTGATGGGATTTTAATGCAGCTACAAGAGTTGTCGAACCATGTAGATATAGAGACTAACTCATGACTACAAAGGAACCAATGGGGTTTGTTCGTGTCAACAACTGGTTGACAAATAGTAAAAAGTTAATCAAAAAACTTCTTGTATTTGTAAACATATCCAGTGACAAGGGAGTGCCCTTTTTTAAGTTGATGCATGGAGTCATGAAGATTTTGCACGTGCTCCACATAGCATTGACTGCAAGCTACCTCGAGTGCGTGCTATGCGTGATGTGAGGACTAAAGCAAAACAAAGACTCGTTGGCTTGCCTCACACCAACTAGTGTAGGCAGTGGCGGACCCAGGATTTTTTGCCAATGGGGTCCCATATTTTCGGTGTTCAAATTTTTCGGGTCGGTCGTTGTTCAGGTCGGGTCGAGGCGAAGAACATAATAAAAAACAATATCATAATAAAACTTTCTTTTCAATCATCACTACCTGAACGGGTCAAAATGGGTCGGGTTGACACATAAACACTTTGTTTTCCCTTTCTTAAACATTTTTGAGATAGAACATAGCTCCACCCTTTCATAAGCATGTGTTGAAAACCATTAACTTAAACTAGTGAAAAATAAAACTGATATTTTAAAGTGTTTGAATGTTTCTAAAGAAAACCATGCATAAAGTTGAAAACAATGATATGTATTTTAGAGGTGTTTGAATGTTTCCAAAGTTATCATTGCAACATTAGCAATCAAATGATTGATTAACACTAAAAATTAACACAAAAAACCAAAAACTGAGCCTTGTAAGACTTGAACCCATGACCTTTCAAAGATAAAACAAGGGACTTTCCACCAGACCACATCAACATTAATAGTATGGGTTCCAAGTATTAAATCTTATGGGGTCCTCAAAAAATTTAATATACCGCTTCTAATAAATTTTTAAAAAACATTGGTGTCCCGGGACCCCGATCCACACTATGTGGGTCCGCCCCTGAGTGTAGGCTAGATAAGGATAGAAGGTATCATTGGTGTCACTACACCAACTAGTGTAGGCTAGATTAGGATAGAATGTATCATTGGTGTCACTGGTTATGGATGCCAACAACAATAATACCCAGTAAAAATCTCACTAATAACAAATGGTTTTAGATGTTCAATGGGGCCAAAAACATATCCAAAGAATTTCTCATAAGAGAGGAGGGGAATAACTTGATTTCACCGTAAAAAGGTAATTAGATGAAGATGGTTTTTATGGCAAGCATGTCTGCATGTGTAATAATGTGGCAACTAGGTTAGAGCCCGTGTTTTAAACGGATTAAAAATATAATAAAAATAAAAAATTATTATATTTAATACGTAAATTCAATTGTTTCATATAACAATTTTATTTATGACATTTTCTATTAAGTTTTTGATATATTATGCACTATAATTTTAAGTTGAAAATCAAATCTTGATGTTTGAGTTATTTAAATTAAAGCATTCGTGCTAATACTGTTATATTAAATATTGTGTGTATAAAAATGATATTTATAACAATGTTGTGACATATTTAAAACTAAATTTACAATGACTAAGGTTTTGTTGTAAAAGAAAATAAATAAAAATTATATTATATTTTAAAATAAAGAGAGAAACGATGAACAATCTTAAATAGTTGTGTTAAAGAGATATGAGAAGACAATGTGATATTGTGAATTATGAAAATGTTAATAATTAAATATAATTTTGTTTATACTTGAAGAGAAAATCACATTTATATATGTTAAGCCAAGAAATCAAACACAATTATCATTTTAGTGGAGTTTGTAAGCACATACGGTTTAAAACATGAGGTCTTGGATTCGAAACCCATATCACGCAATAATTTATTTTTTAAAATTTTATAAAGCACGGGTCATGTGCTATAATGGAAAAATGGGTCATGGGCCATAATATAATAGGATATAGTGACAAGATATCTACTTGCCATTCTATATGGAGTGTCTAGTTAAATGTCATGTGGACAACTTGTGTTGCTTTATAGTATAGTTAGATTAGATGAAAAGACCATCATGATTAGTTGAATAGGAGATTGTGATTGTTGCTGAATCCATTACGAATAAAAAAGCACAAAAATTAGTGAGTGTAAGTAGAAAGGAAAATATTGTAAGGGGGTGATTGGGATTCCTTATTTTACCTCCTTATAACTTATATAAATCATAAATTATAAGTTACAAAGTTGTAACTTATGAATTATACACTCACAAAGTTTAACTTTCTCAAAAATCTTATAACTGATAAGTCATAAAGACATAAAATAAGTAATCCCAAACACCCTCTAAAAGGGTACAGAAGACTTTGAATATTAGAAAGGATTGTCGTAAGTACTTCTAATACCTTATAGGGTTTTGATAACCCTACTCAGTGCCTTACACGATGACAGAAAATAAATCGAGAGATTACCAAGGACCGACTTTACGAGGGCAATATAATTACAACCCAGCCTTCCAATTAAACAAGTTAACATTGCAAGTATAATGTTCAATTTGTAATATTTCAAAGGGAATATCTCATAGAATAGTAATCAAGTTTCGAAAATGTTTCAATTAGGTTACTCATTCAATTTTTCTCCAAATTAGGCCACTCAATCTTAAAATCTAGCCTCATCGGAATTTTTGTGCGTTCAGAAAGTAATGAAAGAGAACATGAGGGGGTTGAACTTTACAGTATATGTAGTTATATTTAAAAACTAGGTTAGAGCCCGTGTTCCACACGGGTGAAAAATATAATAAAAATAAAAAATTGTTATATGTAATACATTTATTATAAGTGAATTAACAATATATCATTTAGAAGTCAAGAAATTCAACACAATAACTACTTAAGTGGAGTTGATAAGTATCTTTAGTTTGAAACATGAGGTTTTTGGTTCAAGACTTGCATCACACAATAATTTATTTTTAAAAGTTTTACAAAATGTTATCTTCATATGAAGATGGTTATATTTGAAGAGAAACCGGGTCATGGATTATAACATAACTAAACGGGTTCATGCTCCATATTGTGTTTGAAAGAAGAGATGATAAAATAGAAAACTGCTCACATGGCATCTATGTGACATCCTATGTGGAAGTCCTAGAATGATGCTATGTGAAAAAATCATGTTGCTTTAATATATAGTTAGATTTTATAAAGCGTTAATTTTTATAACAATAAAAATAGAAAATAAAATCATGTCAGCACTCCACATCAACATCAAAAGATAGATAAAAATATTTCCTTATTAAAACAAAAACAAAACATGTTACAATCTATAATTACTGAGATCTTTGTCATTTTCAGTTCGATTTTAAGGGCATCCAGGTTTTACTACCAGTGGGCCTTCGGGCTGTGGGTTTTCCCCGAAACTGGAGATAAATTGGAGGCGCTTAAAGGCTCCGTACGACTGGGTTGGGCCATCTGGTGGTGGCCTTTTGCCATTGGGTCACCCCGTACGGAATACCTAGGCATTCTATGTTTGTTGGTCGTTAAAAAAAAGTAAAATATAAAAGTTGGATGACTTAGTTAAAACACATTTTAAAGTTAAATGGCCTAGTTGAAACATTTTAAAACCGGGTTACTATTTTGCAGCAAATTTACCCCAAACCTCAAGGACTTAAAAAGCAAAATGAAGCCGAAGTTTAGGTAACCGCTCAATTTCCATCGAAAACCTTCATGTCCTTCCATACTTCATCAATGGCTTCTGCTTCATCTCTTTCTCTAGACGTTTCAGTAACCTTACAACTATCTTCATATTCCTACGGAAAACAACAACTCTTTCCCTTGAGACATATCTCCTCGTCAATTGGATTTTCCCACAAAAACAAGGTGCTCATTATATATGGAATTACCTCAGTTTGGGCCTTTATCTGCATTGTTGGTAATGGGTATAATGTTTTTAGAAACATAAGTTAGAAAATACTTGACTGATTGGGTTTTGTCCTACTCCAACCTCAAGTCATCATCTTTACACTTCAAAGCATCTTATGAATGCAATATTATTTATAACCGATTCGTTGTTATTCCGCTTGGTGACCTTAAAAATATTATTCAAACTAGACATGGAACACCTTGGGCTAATCAACTAAAGAAAGACACGTAAGCTGGTTGGTTAGGCGTCCTGAAACTGAAATCCTTGCAAAGCTGACGTGCCAGACATATGTGGCAAAGATTCTGCCGTGTCAGCTTTGCAAGGATTTAGTGTTGGCCCAAATGGTGCCTAACCAACTTATGTGTATTTATTTGATTGGCCATGACTAGTTTTATAAAGTTGTTTTTCGGTGTTTTTTTTGAGAATTTTTTGGCCAACATACCTATTTTAGAAATCTTCCCACTAAAAATGATGGGTTGTTATTCCGGCTTGATTGATGCTAAATAATGCTTGCTTGTTATTGACTATATGAAGCAAAAATAAAAGAGAATTATCTTGATGAGGGGGGCTCTAGATGATCAAATTTAGGTTTCACAGTTGCCACACGATCCATTACCTGTCGACCCTGTAACTCTAGACATAGCTCATGACCATGTTATGCCATTTTAAGTCGCCCTTTTTTAGCTTGCTTGCCTCTGTTCGGTTGGTGCAGTATAGCCCTCTTGAAGCTACATGATATGCCTAAATGGGTGCACATACCTTTCCTTGTCTCTATTTGCACTGCAATTACTACATTTGATCATATCTTATTTTGGTTATATTGTGTGCTCATGGAAACAGCCTTCTGTATTTTCTATAAAGTGCATTCTAATGGATCTTTGGAAGTTTAGCAATAAGTATATGGCAGTTAATATGTTTAGCCAAGTGTGCATAACTAAGCCTAAATCAATTTCTTCAACACTTTAGAAAAGATCTACCAAACTTCTTACTTTTTTATGCTTTCTTAAATAGTGGCAGGGCGACCGAAATAATCGAAGTTGTGTTGGTAGAATAATGTGTGAATCAAAAGAGCCAACAAATGTTTCCAATTCGCTACAAATAGGGTCGCCCATTATCATAATTGAAGCTCCTAAAATGCTGAAGACAGCAGCTTCTGTTCCCTGCCTTAGGGTTAATTCTGGTTTAGTCAAACCTGGTGATGTTGGCAGGTAAACTTTCTCCCTTTCTTGTATACACCTTAATGTTATTTTACATTTTTGACATTTTCATTAGGCACCACATGAGTGATATATTTTTTTAATAAGAAACTGCAAAAGAAATAAATAAGCCTTAAGTTTGTGAACTTTTACCTATTTTGACTGAGGGTTCAGTTTCATATTCAATAAGGTTTCACCTTTTCACCAAATAAACTGTGTTAGCCTTTGTACACTTGGACAGCAAAGTGACTAAAAGTTCGGTTTTGTGTTCTGTAAAAACTAAAAACTACAAGCAACATGTACAGTTTATAACCTTAGAGACATACATAAATGCATATGCATCTAATATTAGATCTAACAAGTTAATTTTAAAGAACTACAAGCAACATGCACAATTTGTAACTTTAGAGACATACTATCTATATGCGTTTAATATTGAATGTAACGAGCTAACTTTAAAGAACTACAAACAACGTGTACAATTTGTAACTTTAGACGCAAACTTAAATGCATATGCATTTAGTATTTGTTGGGTTCGTAGGCCTTTTTTGTTTAGGCCCGGTTTAGATTTCTTGTTTAATAAGATGCAAACCCTAGGCTAGTCTCTATATATATGACGTTATGTACTTGTAATCCCTTGTCACTCAATAAAGAATACTAGTTACCACCCGTGGACGTAGGTCAGTTTAGACCGAACCACGTTAAATCCTCGTGTTCATTTATTGCTTTCGCGTGTGTGTTCAGTTTCGTGTGTGCGTTTAATCCTAACAAGTGGTATCAAGAGCTTAGGTTCGGATCACACGAAGAACACCGTCCCAGTCAGTCGATCAGAAGCTTAGGCAGCAGACCGTTCGTTTTAGGGTTTTGCCGGCAGACAACCGCTGCTACCCTAATTACGTCTCAGCCGTGAAGATTGAAGGTTGAATATGTTCCGAAAGTCGAGCATCGCATTAACAACGTTTGACCGCCACTGGCAACAACACTGATTAGAAAATCGGCTCAGTAGTCGATTTGTCTTGCCAGATGTTTTCAACAGCCGCCGCTTGCAATTGGGATCTCTCGGTTGTGGAAATCAAGCAGCCCAATTTGTTTTTTGTGTGCAGCAGATCTGAAGATTGGCAACAAAGTAAGGGCAAGTGCATGATTTTTTTTCTTTTTTTTGTTGGTTGGAGCTCTGGTGACATACAAGGAAAAGTAAAGGAACACTTTTCCCTTGTGTTGCTACCTGCGCGTGCAGTTAACACCAAACAAAAAAGAAATTTTTTTTTGCGTTTTTCTTTTGTTTGGCTATTTAAGTGGATTGGAAATATTTTTATAATATTTTGGTCAAGAGATTATTATTTTGCAAAGTTTGAGCCAAGAACAATTATATCAAGATCCTATTTTATGTTGAAGAGCCGTGGTTAATCAGAAGAAGGGTTAAAGAAACGTAAAGCCAGTGCCAACTGCGTTTGTTAGGTTTCATCGTTTCAGTTTAAAAGTTCTGTTTCTGATTTTCAGTTCGTTGTTCCGCTGCGCATAAATAGGTTGATTTTTTAACAGAGTTCAGTAGAACAACGGTTAAGTTCAGGCCCGTGCCATTGCTGTGTCTATCTCTGTTTTTATCCAGGTTTTCGTTTAGTCATTGTTATGGCAGAAGACGGAAAGGTTTCGATACAGAAGTTTGACGGACAGAAGTTTGGTTGGTGGAAGATGCAGATTGAAGCGCTACTTTGTCAGAAAGACTTGGATGTAGTGCTTTAGGATGAAAAACCAGAAAAGATGTCAGAAGCAGATTGAAAGAAGTTAGACAAGAAAGCTAAGGCTTGTATTACTTTGTCGTTGTCGAAAGATGTGGCGTTTAACATCATGAAAGAAACCACAGCACGTGGTATGATGGAGGCGCTATCCAACATGTATGAGAAGCCTTCGGCAGCGAATAAAGTCTATCTTATCCGAGAGCTAGTGACAACAAGAATGAAAGAGGGTGGTTCAGTTACAACGCATATCAATAATCTTAATTCGATCTTGTCCTGCTTAGTGTCAGTTGACATTAAGTTTGATGATGAAGTTCAAGGCCTATTGTTATTATCCTTTTTACCCGACAGTTGGTCGCAAACAGTGACTGCGGTTTGTAGTTCGTCTACAAAAATTACCTTTGATGGGATTCGGGACCTGATTCTGGGAGAAGATTCAAGACGCAGAAGTTCAGGTGAATCATCAGGAAATATGTTAGTCACAGAAGGTAGAGGTAGGGGAAAACAACGAGGCAGTGGGAGCAGGAAGAGGAGTCAGTCTAAGACTCGTAAAGATATTGAATGCTTGAATTGTAAAGAGAAAAGACACTTCAGGAATCAGTGTCCGAATGGTAAGAAAGAGGTGAATGATACAGAAGACGACACAGATGACAGGGTCAGTAGTGATGAGGCTTTGGTTTGCAGTGTTGAGAGTAACGTTAATGCTTGGGTGATGGATTTTGGTGCATCGTTTCTTGCCACTCACTGTAGTGAAACGATGAAGAATCTAAAGTTTTGGGATTTTGGAAAGGTTCGACTTGCGAATGATAATATTTTAGAGGTTACGGGTATGGGAGATGTTGATTTGATAACTTCAGCCGGTAGTTCTTGGACTTTGAAAGATGTGAGGGTTATTCCAGGTTTGAAGAAACGTTTGATTTCAGTTGGGCAGTTGGATGACCAGGGGCACGATGTTAAGTTCGGGAATGGGCAGTGGAAAGTAGTCAAAAAGAATCTCGTGGTTGCTCGTGGCAAGAAAAGGGGATCGTTATATATGGTCGACGTATCACCGGAAGGAGTTGATCCAGTTTCGATGAAAGACAAATTCCGGTTCACAGAATCTCGTGAGCAGAAGAAGGTTCGTTTTGCAAGTAATAAACCCAGAGCCAAAATGAAGATTCAGGATGAACGAGCTAGGAAGGTTAAATCAGTTAGAGAACATCGTGACAGTGTGAGCACACGTCGTGTTTCAGTTACAGTTCCAGGCCGACAGTGGATTAAGAAAACCAGTATTCCAGCTGTAAAAGTCTCTCCAGTGAATTACTTGCTGAATATGGAGAGTGTTTGTTCTCCGGTTATCTCAGGATCCGGTAGTTCGTTACGGTGGGAGCCGGTAAGGACAGAGAACGGGTCAGGGCAGTTTTAGCCGTGACTGACGTGTTGGAGCTCCGGGGAGCTTCAACGAGCCTTCACGTTAATTGATGAGAAGGCGGTGGCAACTAGAAGAAGTTTAATGTTCGGATTACAGAAGTACAATCAGGAGTGCAGACGAGAGTACTCAAGGCCTCCGAGTGGGAGATTGTTGGGTTCGTAGGCCTTTTTTGTTTAGGCCCGGTTTATTATTTGAAGTCCAAATGGCAGACGGGTGTAGGGTGGCCAGACCGAAGCCCGGCCCGGTTTAGATTTCTTGTTTAATAAGATGCAAACCCTAGACTAGTCTCTATATATATGACGTTATGTACTTGTAATCCCTTGTCACTCAATAAAGAATTCTAGTTGCCATCCGTGAACGTAGGTCAGTTTAGCCGAACCACGTTAAATCCTCGTGTTCGTTTATTGCTTTCACGTGTGTGTTCAGTTTCGTGTGTGTGTTTAATCCAAACAGTATTTAGTATAACAAGTTGATGTTTCAAGAAAGTATATACTAGTTTCTGATAAAACTTTAATCGGTCAATTCTATAGCCAAAAAAAAAAGATGACTTTTTCTTGAAAAGGTTGTATATAAATTATAAACTTAACTAACCATTGTGATATTTTCATTCTGAAACAATAAAATAAGTATAACTTCTGATGGAAAATCATTGATATATGTTATAAGTTTTTTGCAGTTTTTAATTGATTAAAATTATATATGTTGGGACTTGGGAGAATTATCTTTGTATTCAGAATCAGAGGTTAACAAATGCATTCTAATTATTTTATGAACAAAAATGTACAAAGAATCTATAAAGAAAAGGGAACACAGCCCAACCAGACTAAACCATAGGGGCCCATTGGGCCAAACACAGGGTTATTTACAATCTAACATTCTAACAATCTTTAATGATATCTTGTTTAATGAATCTTGTATAATGTATAGAGGTGCACAAACCGGTTTAAAACTCAAAACCGGTTCGGGTTGAAACTGGTTCAGTTTGGTAAACAAAAGTCAAAACCGGTTTATGATCGGTTTCAGTTCGGGTTGAAACCGGTTTCTTGACCAAGCTAGGTTTTGACCGGTTTTGGTTCGGTTAACCGCTTTGGAACCGGTTTTGTTGGAGAAAATTACAAACCGTTTCCGAACCTACGGTTTCAGTCAGTTCCAAACCGGTTTCTACATAATCGGTTTCAAACCAGTTCGGTTTTCGGGTCGGTTCGGTTAACCGGTTTATTTGCCCACTTCTAATAATGTATAGTATACAACAAATATCAAGTTATTTCAACAAACTTTCTATTATAATTAGATTAAACCTCAACGATAAACATGCACGTGCAGGATTATGTTAAGAAAACCCAAGGATGTATGGGCGGTTCGTTTGGCAATCGGTACTTATCTCATCGATGGAAAGTACTTCAAGCCCTTACAGTTAGACGCGGATAACAACTAATCATTCATTTTGTAAATATCTCATTATGTATACATTCATCATACACCAAATCATGGTGCTAGATTCCCAATTTGTATAACATTATTAAAACCAATAGCACTAGACTAGTTTAAAAAGCATGTAACGCCTAACTTCTTAAAAGCAATAGCAAGCACATGGAGTTGGACCCATCCAGATTATCTTGTTCCATCTAATCTTATAAGAAAAACAAAATACTTTCTTAGATTCCGCCCAAAATCTGAGTCGGGTCACTTTTATCTTCGGTATATATTAATATAGTATTCGAGCTCTATTTCTTGCAAAATAGATAAATAAAGTTTACTTAAACTGAACTCAAATTATTAATCATCATATGGCATCTAGCTTGAAACTATCTTGTAATCAAGTTAGGAGCCCCACATACATAATGATTCATATGATCAGTGTAAAAAGTCGTATAAGGGACCATCTGCAATGTAATCTGATAGTCATATATGCTTTATATCTTTATAATTGAAGTGGCCCACCCGCTTTCTTTCAAAGTTTGTACTGCCTTCCTGCCATGTTGATCAATATGACTCCTTCAAAAAGCTTATACCTTTAGAAACAGGGCCCGAAATTAGAACCGCCCGTAGATGCATGACACAAATAAAGCGTGTTATGTTGGAATAAAAACACGACCACAGACGTGTGTTTGCGGTAATCTGATAAAACCAACTTATTTGTATGCCAGTAGATGGTTCTGGTTATTTTAGTTAATGGGTCATTTCCAAACAGTTGACCCCTCCCCCCTTTGTTGGGTCAGATGCCAGTCTGTTAAAAGTTTGTGTCATTTTGGTTGTAAAGTGTAAGGTATAGTTTTGTTTGGTTAATATTGGAAATTTTCTTTTTTATTTTTGGCCATATAGTTAACTGCTTAGGTTATATGTCTACTCATTTGTTGTACAGCATACAATATACAAGCCATTTTAGGAAGTTTTATTTTCGGCAATTTTTTAGAAGGCCGAGTCAACCCGTCACGCCTTGGTAATAATCAGTCGTAACATTAATCGGTTAATCAAGTTTAATGATCGGTTTTAAACCGTTATTAGCTATTTTGTTCTAGAATAAAACAGCTATTTTTATTATAATTATAATAATAAATATGTATTGGATTAATAAGAAGATGGGATTGGATTTAGGGCTTTGGGCTAAGGGTAGAAAGAAAAGGAAAACACAAAACAAAGGTTGTTGATGTTGATAACACGCCCCCAAGTTAAATGTTTAAAAAAACATTTCATAATTCTTACTCAATTATTGTGTATTTCAATCAATTATAATACTTTTGATTTTTTTTAAATATGTTATCAAAAGCATTTCTATTATCAATCATGTTCTTTTAGAAATGCGCACGTCTCATTTAGCAGATTTTGCTACTTTTTTTTTATTTAGTTATTATTGATGCTTTTAGTATTACAAGTTTATGAGTGTCCGTTTGGTTTAATGTTATAAGTAGCGTGATAGTCTGTATTGGGTGGTATATACGTATCAAAATATCAAATTTAAGTCACACATTTAAATTTGTGTAACCAGAACATGACTCACGTAACATATTTATCTAAACGAATCAAACACATTGGATGGTTGGGGGTTCTGAGCAAAATAAAGAGTTGTAAATAGCTTGTAAAGGTTTAAACCGGTCGTAAACAAGGTGGATGGTTGTAATAAATGGGT
The DNA here is from genome assembly GCF_021521415.1 of Bidens hawaiensis. Lineage (NCBI taxonomy): Eukaryota > Viridiplantae > Streptophyta > Magnoliopsida > Asterales > Asteraceae > Bidens > Bidens hawaiensis. Next base: position 194,582 of record NW_027494005.1, read on the forward strand.
TAAATGCTCGTAACAGATAGGCCGCCTTATAAATTATATTTTTTATTGTCTAATCTTATTTTAAATGAGTTGATGAGTTGATATGTTTAATTAAATTGGTTAGGCATACCAATGAAAAATGACACATCAAACGAGTTGAATATGCCATTTTGAACATGTTTATTAACCATTCGTGTTATAAGTCAGTCATCTACCATGTGAATAACTAGAAGTATGTTATGGTTGAAACTTGAAAGTAGGAAGAGGAATGTTAATGATAATCATTTTGTAAGCCCGCCTTTTCATGTGGTTAGAGCGTCCTTTTATGGGTGTGAAATTAAATTCGGACACATAACTCATTAAACAAACGCCACTTAGGCTGTATGCTATGGTGGGGGCATCAAAGCTCCTCCACCGTGCCACGTCAACGTCACGTCATTGCCTCGTAAAAAATGAGGCATTGAAGCCCGCCCCACTATGGTTTAATGCCCTTGGGCGCCCCCAATATATATATATATGTCTGTGTGTATGTGAGAGAGGAGAGAGAGAGAGAACCCTGAGGGCGCTGGTCGTCACAACCATCGTTCCCCCCTCCACACCCGCCTCCACAGCGCCCCCCGGCGGTGTTCATCCTCCTTCGTCGCCCTTCTCCCCCCATCCAAGGCGCCCATAGCGGCCAGCCTTAAGGTTATTTAAGTTGTTCACATATTCGTTTATGTATAAATAATAAAATATACTATATACACATATAAACATAAATAAAAATGAAATTTATGCCTATTTTATAAAGATTACTTTTATAAGTAATATTTTAGGCTTGTTTATGTATGTTTGTTTATATTTACTCGTTATCGTCTTAAATGAACAAACAAAATCGAAGACGAATGAAGTTTCTTGACGATCTGAAAATAAAAAATCTCTTTCCGTTTATGTATACGTGTATGATGTGTTATTCATATGAACATGAAAGTAAAGGGCAAAATCAAATTCATTCAATTCCCTTGCAACTTAATATCAAACAATATATTAATGTAGCATGTTTGGTTCTCTTTTAGTTTCAATTTCAAAATCATACATTCAATTTTATAGATACCAATCAATATTCAATTACTTGTATTCCCAAATCATTTTCATATTGAATAGTGATTAAAGAACCCTTTATATCACATGATCATTGTCACATGCCCAATTTCCATAAAAACCAGGGCCACTATTTTCCTTTCAATGTGGTCCAAACCAACCCTTATCTCTTTCTTACGTTTGGGCCTACTTTATTTCTTTATCAAAACTTTAAACTTGGTCACATCAGTCTCTAAATGAATATAAATCCACCCATAATTACTTCATAAACCATTTTTTTTTATTTTTTAAAACCACTTACACTTAAAACGTCCAAGAAAATAAATCCAAAAATACGGGTCACAAAGTCTATCACTTCAAATTAACGAGTTTTATATATGACAGATAATTCTAGTCGTGTTCGGTTTGACAGGTCCAAGCCAACACAAATAGCTTTATGTCGACTTATATATTTTCATTTTGAGTACCATGTCATATCAAAAACAATTTCCTTGTTTTTAATTTTCTAAACATCCCTTATGTATGTATATTAAATCACATCAAAAATGCAATCATATAGTTTTTTTGAAGAAGCGTGGATCGACTTACTTGTATACGATCAACGTTCCTCGGGTACGAGTGTGCTATATCACCGATGGTTTCCCGAGATACGAGTTCTTCCACCTACAAAACGAACAGCACCGTGAGCTTACCCCTCAGAAAGGGACAGAGGGGTCCTCTTTGGGGTAACCCTCCGGTGTGAGAATCAGATATTGTAGGAGAGGATAATCAGGATCTGAAAATGAGTAAAGGACTTAGAATATATTTTCTTGCCTGCCTCCAACTGTGGAGGTGGTGTGGTATTTATAGTATTAGGGTTTCCAATGATTGGGCTCAGACCCAATTAGGGCCTTTTTGGCCTCCTCCTATTGCTTCGCGCCACGTGTACTTAGGACACCTGGTGCTTTTTCATTGATTATTCTCTGACCAAGGTATTTCACCTGACCCATATGCCATCACGCGGTGGCACATGGGCTTTGCTGAGTTGTCCACCCTTCATTGGCAGCTGTCAACATCAGCACATTCTTTATTCCTTAAAAGATACCTTCTGGAAGGTTGTCTGATGAGTACAATCATGGTTGTCCTTATCCTGATTTGGATTAGACTATTGTCTCATTTGTTGTGTGTCGCTTACGCGCGGCCTTTATGCGCCTATCCCGGGGATGCGCAAGGTCTTCTCTTTATTCTCACACTAAATGTGTGTGTTGTGTGCATATGTGATATGCGCCACGCGCAGATGTTTCATGCGCTTGCGCATAGGTTTTGGCTTTGTGTCTTTATGACATCCTGATTTCAAGCCTCTTGTCTATATCTTGTGGGTTGACCCGCCCCGCTCGATGTTAAGACGGGTGCATACCCCTTCATTTTTCATTAATTGTGGTAGCACCATTGAACCAATTCCATCTTTAAAAAAAAGATTCTATTATAGGACCAACTTCTTTTCATCTATATATTTCTAACCTCACCACTTATTCAAAATGTGTATTCTTTTAACACAATGCCATCAGTTTACTCTAGCCCATTTCACCAAATGGAAAACCCTGCCATAATATCACTACTACAACACACCACTCGCACCGAAAAGCGGTCCAAGAGCGGCGGGATCCTTCGCATGTTCAAGCTTCTCCCTATGTTAACCTCCGGTTGCAAGATGGTGGCATTGTTAGGGCGACCCAGAAAGCCACTACTAACCGATCATGCCACCACTGGGACCCTATTTGGGTACCGAAGGGGGCGTGTGAGTCTAGCCATCCAAGAGGACCCACACCGCCTCCCAGTATTTGTGATCGAGCTTCCAATGAGCTCGAGTGTGTTCCAAAAAGAAATGGCGTCGGATATAGTCCGGTTGTCGCTAGAAAGCGAGACCAAAAGTCACAAAAAGAAGGTGTTGGAGGAGTTTGTGTGGGTGGTTTATTGTAACGGGAGGAAATACGGGTACTCCATAAGGAGGAAGCACATGACCGATGACGAGCTTCAGGTTATGCAATCGTTGCGGGGTGTGTCAATGGGTGCGGGAGTGCTTCCTGGGTTGTCGGGTAAGGATTCGGTCGACGGGGAGTTAACTTATATGAGAGCAAGGTTTGAAAGAGTGGCAGGAAGTAAGGATTCTGAAGCTTTTCACATGATCAATCCTGAAGGGGCTGAAAATGGACAGGAGTTGAGTATTTTCTTTGTAAGAATCCGCTAAAAATAAAAAGAAAATAAAGGGATTTATAAATTATAAGTATATATATATAGTGAAAACGTTATAAAATTTTGTGACAACTATCTAAAGTGTCTATAGATATGGTTGTGGTTTTCAACAGTTATAGTTTTTGTTATGAATTAATCGTCTATGACGATACAATCGCGCTATGTTCATACAATCACGCTTTGCTATGTTTATACAATCGACACGCTAATGAATAATGATCTCGTGCGTGTGCTTACGAGTGTATCAGGTATTCACTTCCCTCAAAGCTAAATATCGATCATCATACACAGTGATCACAAGTATAAGCTAAATCTACACGTCCACCATGAAGTAAAAGATCATCATACCTATAGATATTTGTATATGATTCATGATTTTGGAAAAAGTAATATATTCAAGGTTTCAGTTTTGATAAAACGACAAAATTATGAGAAGTTTTCTTGTAATCTAGAGCATTCTCATCCCACCCTCTATCTCTAAACAAAAATTACACTAAAACTTATCATATTTTCTCTCTTCGTTTCAATTAAATAATACTTTTTATACATTTTGTTATTACTTTTTCTCTTTCATTCACTCACAACTACTTTCAAAATATATTAAAAAAATTATAGGAGATGAACAGTAACTTTTCAAATATATAGAAAAATCGTTACTTTTTCCAAAATATAAAAACTCTTCACTCACAACACCATGAATCACTCTCTAAATTATAAAAACACCCCTCATATAAAATAAGGGGTTGGATGAGAATGCCCTTACTAATACTAAAGACAGAATATTTTTTTTTTTGAAAAATAAGCTTCATTCACCACAAACGACCTGCAAGTTCTCAAAACGAGGGCCGTAAGGAAAACCAAGTTACATCAACCCAAAAGGATATTTACACCAATCGCTCCATTCTGTAGATTTAAATCTAGATCTATTTCGAATCCAAAAATACGAACAAGATTTAATCTTGGACACCACCTCAAAAGCTTTGGCCTCTTTATCTTGAAAAATCTTCTCATTTCTTGCATTCCACATACTCCATAAGGCCGTGACCACTATACAATGAGCCACCCTTTTGTCGAGTTTCAGCTTCTTTAAACCTTTCGCTAACACAAGAATATCCCGAACTTCAAACACAAAGATAGGATCCAAACGGCACCACACGATAATCCTATCCCATATCTCGACTGCAAAAATACAACCTGTGAAAATATGATTAGCGGATTCCTGATGCGATTCACAAAACGGACAACTGTCCTCGCTAAGACCCATCCCTCGCTTATTTAAAGCAATTTTAGTAGGAATCCTATCTTGCTCCGCTCGCCACGCCAACACATTACACTTGATCGGCATCCACCCATCCCATTTAAACTTAAAACAGGGTTCATATTGTCGGCTACTAATAATAAGTTTTTTTTTGCAGTAGAAACCGAGAACATGCCATCTTCAGATCCAGCCCAAATCCATTTATCACAACCAGCGCCCCAGTCGTACTCATATATATTGGACAGAAGCCCAAATAACTCATCCAGCTCTACCGATGATCTGGGATCCTGTCGCCAAGCCCATCTCATGACCCGATCATTATTTTGGAAACTCACTCTATCCGCCACGCTGCACAATTTTTGAGATTCCAATCTAAAAATATTAGGATACATACACCGTAAAAGGAAATTCTGAGAGCCATGGGTCACACCAAAATCTAATGTTTACACCATCCCCAGCGACGCCACGCAAGAAACTATTAAGCTTTTTACCATTACCAATCGAGCGCTCCCCGATCTTCACTATTTATCTCCAACATCCATGAGCAGCCGACCTTAGCGGTAAAAAAGACCAACTTTGAGTACCACCATGACATACCGCAATGAGTCTCTTCCATAAACAATTCCCATCCTTTTTGAACCGCCAACTCCATTTAAGAAGAAGAGCTTCATTAGTATCTTTTAATCAGCTTAAGCCCAACCCACCAATTTTCCTCGGGCTCGCCACTCTCACCCAAGCAACCCAATTGATCTTTTTTTCTTCACTGGATCCTCCCCATAAAAAACGTCGCATAATACGTTCTAACTTTTCAATCACCGCCGAAGGAGCTTTGAAAAGCGAGAAATAATAAATGGGAAGATTCTATAAAACCGATCTTATAAGAGTTACTCTTCCTCCAATAGATAGAAGTTTAGACTTCCACGAGGCGAGCCGCTTCTACAACACATTAATAACATAAGACCAATTGCTAATGCGATTCATGTTTGCCCTCACTTTGATCCCTAAATATTCAAAAGGAAACAATCCCCTTCTACACCCCACCACGCCCCGCATGTCATCCACTTCGTCGTCTTCGACTTCAATTATGAACAAGTTGGACTTATGTAAATTAATTATAAAACCCGAACACAAATAAAAGCACTGAAGGACCCGAGCAATGTTTTCCAAATTCTCCCGTGACCACTCGCCAACAATAAGAGCATCATCGACATAAAAAAGATGAGTGATATCCACGTCCGAAATACGAATCCCAGGCAATTCCCCTGTCTCTCTAGCTTTATTTAACATCCAAGAAAGAGTCTCCATCACGATCAGAAATAAAAAAAGGGACAAAGGATCTCCTTGTCTGAGCCCCTTTTCACATTTAAATTCGAAGTCGGCGACCCATTCACTAGAACCGACGACCTAGCCGAATCCAAAATCCCTTTAACCCACAAACACCACTAGTTAGGAAAGTCAATCTGAAGCATATTATTAATAAGAAAATTCCAATTAACGTTGCCATACGCCTTCTCAAAATCTATCTTCAAAAGGAATGCCTTCTTATTTCTTCAACCAATCCACCAACTCGGAAACAATGAGAGGCCCATCCAAAATAAATCTATCTATGAGAAACGCCGACTGAGACTCAGAAATCAACACCCCCCAAAACCTTTTTGAGACGATTAGCAAGGATTTTAGAAATCACTTTACTAATAATCCCAATGAGCGTGATAGGTCCTACAGACAGAATGGTTAATCAACTGATAACATTTTATTGTTGAGTTGGAGTTATTATTTCTATATAAATAATTGAGTTAACCACTTAACCCGGACTAAAATCAACAATTACAAATTTTACTTTTTTGGAATAGTATACTGTATGTGAATAAAAGATACATTGTTTGCTCTTTTATATTTTATAATAATTAGCATAATGTAAGAAGGATTTGTGACAACACAAAAAACCTTTTAAAAATAAATTAAAAAAATATATATATTAAAAAATTATAACTTAAAATATAAATAAAAAATAAAAAAAAATTTAAAAACTAAAATGTTTCCCCATCATTCCCGTTAAAAAACATGATAAAAAGACACAATGACGAAAATGAACAAAAGACACAATTATAACTAAAAAAGACACAATCGATCGCAAAATATAACACAATGCCGAACAAAATATAACACAATGTTGAGTAATATAACACAATATCAAGAAAAAAAATACAACGTCAAGGAAAAACAACACAGTTAATGACGAAAATAAATACAAAATACAATGATAAATAAAAAGACACAATGATCTTTTTCACTCAATATCGTGTCTTATTTTTTATTATTAGAACGAGAAAGATGATGGAGACATTTTTGTGTTCTTACTTTTTTTGTTTTTTTTATTAAATTTTGAGTTATAATTTTCTTTAGGGTTTTTTTTTTTGGCTACAATCCTTCTCATTTTTGTCCTTTTTATAGAATAACTTGACCCATTAGCATACTTATGCTTTTCTTTTTGACTCTTAATTTTTTATTTAATTTTGTCTTGTGGTTAGCAATCAATTAGCTGAACTGATTCATGATCACAACGGCTATGTTATAAACAACTTCGATATATAGTTATGTATTTTGAACTAACTTTCTATATGGGTTGTGTTGGGGACACCCAACCAAATTTGGAGATACCCACCCTATCCGAAGCTGAGAGGGTTATCCGCTGCGGATAGAGGTGTTTTGTCGTATGCGGCACCTTTTATGATGTACCCTATCCACCGCTGATAGGCCTATCCGTGGCGGATAAGGTACCCGACAACCTGCAACAATCAAATCAGTCAAAACTTCATACCCTATCCGCCGCAAAGAGGGCTATCCGTGGCGGATTGTGTCAAAGCTGAATTATTGAGCCTTCCGGCTCCCTTCCTTTCTTTCAATATATTTCAATTAACAAACACACAACACAACACACATTACCCACAACACAAAAACATAGTTAAACCCGAGTAGAAAAAATTATTTTTGCTTGACATTTTCAACGTGGTACGAAAATAATGTCGTGGTATGATCATTTGTTTCCAGGCTCGAACGACGAGCAGTCGGGCTATGCATATAACGATCAGTCGGAGCAGCCGGGCTTACCGAATGTACTTCTAGACCTGAGCCAGGAGCCGGGCTATGCATATATCGAGCAACCCGACTTACCAAATCCTGACCAGGCTTCTTTATATATTTATATAATACAATAGTAGTCGCTAGTTATTTTTTAAATAAGATATTATGACGACAACGACGATGATGATGATGATGGGTCATGTGTGAAAAGACAAATATGCCTTTTATTTTGACAGTAAACCAAACAGTCAAACTAACAGAAAACCCAAATTGCAAAAGAAGACCACCACAGGAGCTTTATTTGCGAAATGGTCATCACATGGTTAAAAGTTGCATTTTGGGTTTCACCATAGGAACCATAACTACAATTAACTTTTTTTTTTTTATTTGCTCTATCCATCTCAATGATTATTAGAGTTGATAATACCCTCATATGTTTTGTACATATTCTGAGTTAACCTAAAATACTAGCAGAGTTAATGGTAAGTGCTACTAAGAGAAACATACTAGATGTCTAGTGTGCTTTTTAAACATTAAGAATGTAGTCATGTAACCAAAAAGTTTTGTAAAGGGTCAAACATGAATCTGTAATTGTCTAAAATAATTAACCTAATGGAACATGTGTTGAAATAGCATTTACTACCTTCTGAAATTTGAACATTAAAATGGCATTTTTAAAATGCCTATTGTTGGGCCTGGAATATTTGGTCTTTCATTTATCGGCCCACATAGGCTACATTATATAGTTATGTGAAAGAATTCAGGTTTGTACCCATTAGTCCATTATAGGGATGAGCTCGGTATCGGTACCGAAAATCCCGATCTCGAAAATCGCAAATTTTTGGTACCGGTATCGGTACCGAAATATTCGGTTCGGTACCGGTACGGTACCGGTATTTAAGGTAAAATTCGGGAAATACTGGTACCGTACCGGTCCCGAAAACTCGAAACCTTGGTACCGATTGGTACCGATACCAAAATCGGTACAGATTTGGTACCGTCGGTACCGAATCGGTACCATACCGATTTTTGCTCATCCCTAGTCCATTACGCTTCAATTTCCTAACCTATTCCTTTTAATATATTTTTCTTTTAGAGTTCCGGTTTTAACTAGGTAACAATCATGTTATGATAATATGGTGCAGTGGTAAGAGACGTGCCCTTCTTAAGTAGAGGCACAGGTTCGATTCTCACTTGGATCGGTTCGAAAGACATCTGGTTGAAAAGACAAATCAGAGCTTTAATCCCGGGTTTGAACCAAACATGGGACAAGGTTTGTGGGTTCCATCTGGTTCCTGCGCATTAGGGGGTACGATCTTACGGCGGTCCATGAGTTGACCTTGAACATGGCGGCACCGAAAGGGTAGATTTACATGTGAGATTCTCTGCCGTTCAAAAAAAGCAATCATGTCAGATTGCGGATTATGGATTCCCGGTTGGTAGAATGGTTCAGCCCGTACATAGCCTATATACTTATTACTGTAAAAGCGTTAACTCTAAACTGCACACTAGTAGTGCAATCCGAACTTGCTTCATTTAACCCACCCATTCATCTAAGTGACTTAGATTAACCGGCTGTTGTAAAGTTGTAAATGTTTTAAACAAATTTGAGAGTTGTAATTCAGTGGTTAAAAGTGATGGTGCAACGACCTGTTAAATTAAATAGATTGACAAGTCAATACATTATTAAAATGGTTAAATAGGTTAACCTATTTACGACTAGAGTTAGATATAATAAACCAAATACGGTTATTGTCGTATCTTAATGTCAAAATTAAGTAAACCTAAGTCTAACCTATCAACTTTTAAGTTCAAAACTAAATTCCCTTTATGTCAGCTTCATAAAAACTTTTGTTTTGTTCTGCGTAGCGTCTAATTGTTAAATTAATAAGTGAATAATTTATTTACTAATAGTAAATAAAAATGAGGTGGGGTAGAAATAAAACTAACTTACTAAACATACAAATAACTCGGTGTAATTTTCATCATAGTGTAATTATAGCATTTGAATACAATGTTGAACCAGTGTAATTACACTACTAATCAATTAATTACCTCCTCCTCCTCCTCAAATAGTTGGTTCAAAAAGCTTTGCAAACAGAAGATTGATTGACTAGCAAAATCATGATTTGATCCACACTTCAATTGACTAGGTATTTATAGTTTTAAATCAATTGATTGATTGACCAGTCGATCGATTGTTTGGTATTGATCGATGAGTAATGAGTTGTAATTAGGAGCGATGGGGTTGCTGTGGAGGAAGAAGGAACCGTTCAAAATCCTTATGTTCGCATGGTAATATGCTTATTTATTTTGTATTTGATTCAAACCCTATAAAGATAAGCTGGTTTTACTTTTAAATAATATATGTGCATTCTTTACATGAATTCATAGTTTTATATGTATAAAAATAAGCTAGTATTATATGTAAACAATATATGTACAGTCTTCACATAATTTCATAGCCTTTATGTAACAAATATATTTATTTCAAAATTATCCATAACTTGTAAATGCATGCAACATTAAATGTTTATTTGATCGAATATTCATTCTTCCATGTCCCTTGGATTACGACAATGGCATCATTAAAAAACAACACATCCATATAGGTGCATAGTGTACGACTTGTTTAGACAAATCATAAATATTAATATATGCTAACGTAATGGCTATTAAAATTAATTAGTATAAAACTATAAATAAAGGATATAGGTCATAGTATTTTTTGGTGAGGTTTTATTTTTTTTTGTTTGGGTTTCAATTACCATAATGAGTAACTTAAAAAACATGGAAGAAAAAATCATAAATAGATTACAAGTAGAGTTAGGTTGTTTTCAAAGTAACTGTCTAGCTTTAATAGAGGATGTAGGTCTTAGCAATTGTTGGTGAGCTTTTTTCAGTTAGATATATTAATAAGAAAGAGTCATGATGATTTATTAAAATAAACGTATGATAAATTTGAAACGTTGGCTCATTTGAAAGAGTAGGCTAAACTAGCATGCCGTTTGGTAGGCTCATTTAGCCTACTGATATACATGGCAGTGCATGCTAACGAGGGGATTGGTAGGCCAAATCAATTGGTGTTTAAAAGAATCCGAATCTAAAATATCCGAAAATCTGAATCCGAATTTTCAGATTCGGATTCGGATGGTGGTTTTGAAAATTTTTGGATATACCGGATATTTAGATTGTCCGAAATAGTTTTTCAAGTAATAAATAATACATATTATTTAGAAATTTCGGACAATTTTAAGATATTTTAGATATGTTTTTCGTATATTTCGGATATTTCGCATAATTTTCGGCTATTTCTGACAATTTTTCAGATATTTCGGATGATTTTCGAATAAATTGGATAATTTTTCGAATAATTTCCGGATATCCAAAATATTTTTAAATAATATTGTACTTTTTTGTAAGTAATTTTTTTTTCAAAATTCGGATATCCGTTTGGCTATCCGAATCCAAAATTTCGGATATCCGAAATCGAATATTCGAGTTTTCATATTCGAATTCGGTTAGTAAAATTCACTACCCAAAATGCTCAGATAATCGAAGTTCACATATCCGGTTTGATCACCCCTAGCTAAATCAGCCTACGAATGAACGTGTGCCACTCTTTAAATGATCAGATGAAGGGGACACTATACATTTCATATGTTTTGGTCAACATGCATATTTTAGTTTTTATTAAATTACTAGTTTTAGACCCTGTGTATTATACGGGATGATCTAAATAATAAATTTACAAATAAAGTTAATCAATAAGTATATAATATATGTGAAAAAATTATATATATTACATATATATTTCTTATTGTTATTACTGAAATTTTAAAACAAAATACCAGCTATATCATTAAAATCAAAATTAGTGGAACCTACCAAATAGATTTTAAAAATAACATAATATCGGCAAATAATGTGCTAAATATACAACCTATAACACTACAAAGTAATACTTTTCCTTCATATAAAACATTAAAAGGTACTTGTACACTTGAATACATATTTTGGATTATTTTGACTTGTTTCCTTTTAGTTAACTATATGTAGTTTAGCTTATTCTACCCAACTTCATAACATGAAAACAACAATAAAACCATTCAATTTAGATAAAAACACATTCAAGATGAGAATTAAGTACGAATCAATTCAACGAAATACAAAAAAACCCTAATAATCATATGAATCCAATAATAAGCAAACTTGTCAAAACATATTCAAAATCAAAGTAATGACAATAAAATCAAACAAATATTGTTAAACTCCAAGAAACACTATGAGAACCCAAAATGAAACTATTTAAATCAAATATTTTTTAATATAATGTTTTCATTTTTTTTACTATTGTAATATGATTATTGTATATGTTATTAACAAACTAATCTTTTTGTTTATTGAAATAAATTATATTAGTTAAATAAATATGATTTTATATAAAATAAAACAACTTAAATTTGGAGATGATATAGAAACTTAGGTGGGCTTTTATAACTGAATTTTGAACTTAAATATAAGATTTATCTAACTTATATATAGAAAATGTATATTAATTATAATTAAATATCTTAATTTATAAGATATAAAAGTGAAGGAGTTTTGATGGGAAAAAATTATTAAATGAAACATAGTGATAATATGTGTCACAATTATTTTCTTTTATTAGAATAGGTAGATTAAAAAGGTGTATAGTGTAGGTGAAAGGTATCATGAGACCAAATACACAAATGTCCCATAACTGTAAACACCTTATTTTGGCACAACAAAGCAAATAATGTAGATTTGTTGTGCATCCTTAATTATGTAGCAACTTTATACACTTACTTGTGCATTATGACCATAAATACATATATAAGGCTATTTAGATAACGTGTGACTTGAAACTTGCTCGAAAAGACTCGCTCGAAACACATTAAAAAAAAAAGCTCACTTGAAACCAATTTAAACTACCATGTCATGTTCCTCAATTACACGGTGCAACCGTTGCCACCAAGCAATTTCACCATGGTCACTGCCTAGCAAACCATCAAGTCTCGTCTCCTTCACATTCCAAAGACTACAAAATAATGAGAATTATAGTTGAATATGCTATATTCCAAGTCAATTGAGGTGAATTTAAGATCAAATTTCAGATACAAGTAACAGATACCTAATAAATTTATTTGACCCAATCTTATTATAGGATATAAGACCAAAAAATTTATTGTACTTGAACCGTCGTTATCTCCACTCGTGCCTGTAATATATTTATTTTGTAAAACCATATACAAAAAGGGACAACTTTGTATAATAGTAATCAAGTTTCAAGTTTGTTCCAATTAAGTCACTCATATTTTATTTTGTCTCAATTAGGTCACTCAACTTTCAAATTTGTCTTAATTAAGTCACTCAACTTTCAGTGTTTCTCAATTAGGTCACTCAACTTTCAAATTTAGCTCAATTAGGTCACTCAACTTTTAATAAATGTTCTAATACCATCTTTTTTACCTTCATATTATATGTTTATAAATAACTTAAACGTCATTAAAACCAACGCTTTTTTTATTTTTATATCAGTAAATGTATCAATTACGATAATAAAGTAGTTGCCCCTCTCGTTTTAGAACACAAATTGAAATTTAAGTGACCTAATTGAGACAAATTAAAAGTTGAGTAACTTAATTGTGATAAAACAAAATATGAGTGATTTAATTGGAATAAACTAAAAATTTGGTTACTATTCTATAGTGTTTTCCCTATAAAAAAAGAAAAAACACGTATAGAAACTATCAGTAGATATCTTTTTAAACTTTACGTGATTTGTATAGTTAAAATGTATAGGGAAAAGTAAAAAACACGGAAGAAGAACGACCCATAAAGGATGTATTGCCGACTAATAAATAATAAAGTGAATAACGGTCCACGCGGAACATGTGGGGGTAACAAACAGGCAGGGGATCAACTGCGGCCTGATTGAAAGATTTGGACCCCACTGATTTGGACATATCTTGCGTCTTATATCCATTTTGTCACTTTACCTGCGGAGTGGGTGGTGTACGGTGATGCATCGTACGTTGAATTTACTAACCTATTTGTCGGTGACTATTACAATGCACCCTAATGTTTCATTTACTCACAACTGGTCCTTAAAGTTTTAACTTAATCTACTATCGCCATTTCTATTTTCAAGACTTTTGAAGCCTTTTGTAGTTGAAGTTATAACGCCCCCTCAAATTTTGGGGTTTAAACGAGAAGGATTTTTTTTTCCTTTTTAAAAAAAGTAAAGATGCCTTTGTCTCCGTCCATTAAGTTTTCTAAAAGAATGGTATAGAGATAAGCGGGTGGACATGTGGTCCGTTAATGATCCAAATTAGCCGCTCAAAAAAAAAAAGGATATAAGTGAACTCAAACTTAATGTAGAAACCAAAAACTTGAAAAATTAAGGATGTATTTAGGCATGGGATAATATATGAGATTAGAGGAATTTTTTTTATTTAGGTTTTAAACTGATATGGTATTTGATAACACTCAAACCAAAATGACCCAGAACATGCACACGGTTACATGAACAATACCCATAAATATTTTCCAATAATTTTTGTTTCCCTTTATCTTAGGTTAGGAAGAAGAATTATAATCTACTAATTCACCATTATTTGCTTTTATTAAATGATAAGAAATATGTTTTACGGGTTACTTGTAAAAAATTAACGGTAATACTTGATGATATTAAACTGGGTACATGACAAAAATTTACAAATGAATATGAGACTAAGATTTACCGATACCATGCTCAACAGTCAAAACTCAAACTCGTGTTAAGAAGCACCAAGTATTATGTATAACATAGGATGGCATAAAATGTAAAACAAGTAAACATAATATGCATGCTAAGGCATTTTCTTGAAATTAGAGGGTGGTTTTGGGGCAGTATCGTTTTGGTAACATTACAGCGGAGCAAGGTAGTTGTCGGGGGTTGCCAGGCTAGCAGAAGATTTTTGAGGATCCTCAGTCACCAAAAAGTCTACAAAATACGGTTTAAAACAAACACTGTTAACAGTTAGCTAATAATTAATTAGACAGGTGACAATGACTCCTAAACAAAACTCCATCGTTGAGATATATAAAATGAACATATTATTTAGGTTTTATTCTAAACTAGATTTTCATCCCAGCGCGTTGCGTCGGGTCAATTAATAAAACCTCATCGTTGAAACCTTGGTGTTGGTAGAACCCGAGTGTTGCTTCGGTGAGTTGACGCGAATTCAATTAGTATCGTTTACGTTTTTTATAGTATAGACACCATTGGTAAAACCTTAGCGTCCAAAAACTATACAATCGTCAAATTAACATATAAAAAAATAAATTATTTAAAACGAAGTTTGTTTCATCAGTAAACCCGGGCGGTGGTAAAACCCAAACGTTGTCAGCCCCGAACATTGAGGCGGTAACTGGACACGAATTTGGTTGATTTCGGCTACGTTTGTTACGGTACAAGAGCTAAAAAAGAAAAAAATATATATATAAAGATTGAGTGGACCAGTGGAGTGGTGTCGGCTCGTAAACTCGGGCGTTGGTAAAACTGAGCGTGGTCCCGGACGTTGAGACGTTGAGTCTATGCGAATCGGGTTGGTTTTCGTCACGTTCGTTATTATATCGGAATTAAAACAAACAAAAGAAAAAACAAAATTATCATTCGGTCAACTTCCATTAGGGATGAGCTCGTGATGGTAACAGTATTAATCCCGAAAATTTGAAATATTTGGTACCGGTATTTCGTGCAAAATTCGGGAAACAGGTACTGTACCGAACCGTAGGCAAGGGTTCTCAACCACGGGAAGGGGGGAGGGGGAAGGATCACTGGGCCAAGATTGAAAGTCAGGGTCGGTGATCAAAGGGAAAGAGAGGAAAGGAGCAACTCAAATAGAAATAATGAATACATCCTGATTTCGACTTTAAAGAGAGGAGACCATAGCTAGAACCTTATCTAAGTTGACTTCGTTGGAAGTACCAATACCCACTGCTACTAAGAAACTGATTTCTCCCTTTAGGACAAAGATCCATTACTATGTTGTAACAGTACTTTCGACTATGATTCTATGAGACTTCCCACAGAGTAAGTAGGCATAAAGATGGGTTAGATTACAGTGGAAAGCGCAGACAGCAGGAAGGATTTCCGGCAATGGATTAAGCTGACACCTCTCTTTGATGAAGCAGCGATACACCTCCGTGAGCTTTGGCAATGTTGTTATGGACCCTTCTATGGTAGAAGTAATTCTTTCTTGTAAAGAACCCATTTCGGTACTAAGGGTAGGTTGATAACCCACGGCGGAAGGCATTCTACCCAACAAGGCTACTGCACCGATAACGAAATCTGAAAACTTGGTAATGATTTGGTATTGAATTCGGTACCAGTACCAGTACCGAAAATGCTCATCCCTAATTTCCATTATGTTTGTTACGGTAGCAAAACGAAAGGAAAAAAAAAACACAATTGTATGGACAAATAAGGTGCCATCAAATGGCTCAATGACAGCTTAGCAGTACCAAACTTGTAGTTTATATATATTAGATAATTGATAAAGGTTTTATTCTAAATTGATAATTCGAAAAATGAAAAGGTAAAAGTTGATTCTTATTTCGAAAATAAAAGATATTAGGTAATTTTTAACGTGTAAGTATAAAATATAAATATCAACGATATTGTAAGGCCCCGAACCCGGTGACCCTACTTTAGCGTCGGATTTACTCATAAACACAGTTCTTCAAATCAGAGTTTATTAAAACTTTTCGCGGAATATAAAACATCAATCATTTGTTACAAAACATTAAATCTTTTCTTTGATACCATAACACAAAACTTTATATTTAAAACATCTTTACTTCTTTCTTCAGATGCCAGCCGTTCAATCCATGCCGTGTGTCATCCTCATGCTAACTCTATAATCAGCTCACCTGCGTGCATACTAAAAGTCAGCTACGCTGAGTGAGTTCTAGTTAATCAAGCAACTTATCATACAACCACTTCATACAATATATACGTATCCGAAGACACATAGCCCACTGTCTAACATGCCACTGTTGAACCACTTAATTACCCCTATAGCTTAGCCTCTTAATTACCCCTACAGCTTAGCCACTTATGCCACTATATGCCACCTTAATAACGAAGTCACGTATAGGCTTACCCTACCACGTACTATCGTCATGCCACTAACACTCTTACTAGACTCTGCCACTTCTATCACGTTCTACCACTACTTGTCAACAGCACTCTTTATACCAATACAATATTTACATAATAAGCAATCGCATCATAGAATACATACACACTAACAACCACTAGACAATCACTCTCCTTGACGATACGTGCAATATCCGAAGACCGTTCACGTACCGACAGCATTACATAATAGCTACTTGTATAACATCTATACACTTACCACTTAAGGTAAGTGTATTCACACTTTCGCATCTAACCTGCTTAACTTACCACTTAGCCTCTTATTTACACCTACCACCTTGCCACTTTGCCACTTTAATAACATATAACGTTATGCCACTTTGCCACTTAATATCGTATAACGTTATGCCACTTTGCCACTTTAATAACGTAAAACGTTATGCCACTTTGCCACTTTAATAACGTAAAACGTTATGCCACTTTGCCACTTTAATAACGTAAAACGTTATGCCACTTTGCCACTTTAATAACGAAGGCACGTATAGGCTTACCCTACCACGTACTATCGTTATGCCACTAACACTCTTACTAGACTCTTGCCACTTCTAACACGTTCTACTTCTACTTGTCTACAACACACTTCATATTATTTACATAATAAGCATGTCACATCAACAATCATACACACATAATAACGATGGCACGTACAGGCTTTCCCTATCACGCGCTCACGTTATGCCACTAACACCCTTGCTAGACACTTGCCACTTTTAACACACTCTACCTCTACCTGCCTATATCACACTTCATATCAGTTCGGTATTTACGTATTAAACCAGTCACATCATAACATTCGTACACACTATCAACCACTTAGAATTTACCATCCTTGGCGATACGTGCAATATCCGAAGATCGTTCACGTACCGACAAGCATTATAAAATATATACCTCATATAACATCTATAGCATACACTTACCACTTAAGGTAAGTGTATTCACACTTCACATCGAGTATGCACACAGCCCCGAAAACATAACAAGGAAATGGGGCTAGAAACTCACCTGAACTCTGCTTCTTTCTTCTGATAGCTGTAATTCCCTTCTCTATCTGAGCTCGGCTGACTGTACAAGTTACACGTATCAATACTCGCCTGATCTAATCTGGTGGCCTAGTATTAGCTTACTTTAACTTATCGCTTTATAATTTATTTTCTAATCAAACTTGGCTTTAGGCGAAGTTAACCTTAGGCGAACTTGGCTTCAGGCGAAGTTAAACCTTAGGCGAACTTGGCTTCAGGCGAAGTTAAACCTTAGGCGAACTTGGCTTCAGGCGAAGTTAAACCTTAGGCGAACTTGGCTTCAGGCGAAGTTATCCTTAGGCGAAGTTACGCTTGAAGGCGAAGTTACGCTTGAAGGCGAAGTTCATCAGGCGAACTTAATCTTGCAGGCGAAGTTATCGCGCTGCAGATCTGTTTGCCCATAAATCCTTCGTTTCTTAGCCAAATAACTCGATTTTGGTACCCACGGAATCGTATGATTGGCGCCTACAAATCCCAACCATCAAATCGGCCTAGAATCGACGTTTTAGGGGTCCGATTTGGGCAGTTTGGGTTTCGGGTCCGGTTAACCCATCCAATCCTAACCATTTTCAGTAATATTAGCTTTGTTGGATTTGTTCTTACCTTACCAACTCAGATCTATCAACAAAACCTCGGGTCTCGGCTCCGAATCTTGATCGGTTAGGATGTGTGTGTATGTGTGTGTTAGGAGTTTTAGGGTGTAGGGTGAGAATGAAGATATTTTGGGTTTAGGGGATATTTATATCCCTTAAATCCCATTCTCATTTAACCCATTTCAAATAATCTAAGTCCACAACCCGCATCCATTACCCGACACTAGCCCGACCCATACCAACTCCTATTCTTTTATTTATTTCCTGATAACCCGAGAAAACTTTCCCTCTATTATTAAGTAATATAATTAATATTATCTTGAAATTTCAGGATGTTACAGATATCATGTGTCAACAAAATTATTAGTAAGTTGTATACAAAATGCATAAATAATAATAATAATAATAATAATAATCAGGGCCGGCCCTTTGGGGTGGCAGGGTGGTCGACGGCCACAGGCCCGACACCCCGCTAGTCCTGAATTTTTTTTTAAAAAAAATTATAAGTATTTTTTTATTAAAAAACAATATGTATATTTAATGTTTAAACACAATTACATAATCATTAGCTTGGTCTAGTAGCAAATGGGTATTACTCACAACAAGAGGTTATGGTATCTAGCCTCACTTGAGACATATTTAATTCTTTTTTAATACAAAAGTTTTTTACACAACTCAAATTATAATCAAGTAAGCCCATATAAAAATTAAACTGTTTAAAGCCAACAATATACACATTTTACTTAAGGTTCAAAAAATATTTTGCCTTCGGCCCAAAAATTTTTTTGCTTTCTCAAAGTCGGCGCTGATAATAATAATAATAATAATAATAATAAAATTGTAAGTGCACGGATTTGGTGTCCGCAGCTGTTCGAATAGGCTAGGGGTAGTTTAGTCTTTAAACTAATGTATAAAGGCTCATTCGCTAAGGATATTTAGCGAATGAGGCCTTATTCGTTAGAGACTAGGCTCATCCGTTAAATTAGGAGCCCATTCGTTACTATAGTGTAACGAATGAAGGCTGATTCGTTAAAGTATATCCATTCGCTAAGCATGTTTAGCGAATGGGCTATGGAAAGATCTCATTCGTTAGTCCAGTTAACGAATGAGAGGCCTCATTAGTTACTATAGTTCTAACGAATGAGGCATGCCTATAAATAGGCCTTCTATAGTAGATTTGCATAGAGATCTGTGCCATATTTATTCATTGTAATTTTATGCTGCGGAATTTCTCCAGGCCTTAATGTATTGATCTCCATTAATGTATTGAACACGATCTTAACGTATCGGATTGCGACTAGATCCAAGGCTCAATAGCGTTTTACAACGGGTATCAGAGCAGGCGGTTGCTTGTGATACGTGTATGCCGTGTTCATTGAGTTTTATCGGATTTGGACTGGTTTCATGGATTGATTGATGAAATTGATGATGAATTTGTGTTCAGATACAAATCTGAAGCTTCGTGTATAATTTGGTGGTTTAATGGTGTGTTTTGATGAAGATTTGAAGATTTCAGCCATTAATGGAGCTTGATTTCCAAATTTCGACGACTGTAACAACTTTTTCCGGCGAAGTGCTACAGTAACCAACTTAACTGTTCATTCTTTATGAAGATTTAACGAATGACTACATTCGTTGGAATTTAACGAATGTGGACTTCAGTTGTACTGTTCATACCAATGAGGGAGTTAACGTATGTGGACATTCATTAATGAGTTAACGAAAGAGATCCATTCGTTCTAGGGTAACGGATGTTGATGGAATTCAAACGAATGTTGCGAATGCGAACAGATAACGTATGAAGGTTTTTTTTTTTTTTAAAGAGTACTTTCGGAAAATTTTCTTAAAAAAATTTTTCAGGGATATTTCAAATGTGCGGGACACTCTTCTGGCAATTTTTGGTGATATATTTTCTGGCCCACTTTTCACGCATATCGAGGGGCCGAGGGGGAGTACCCGATTAAGTTAATGAGAATTTTTAAGATTTATGCAAGACCTTGCCGAATTTGTCAAGAAAATGGGGAGATAAAAACTTCAAAGAGTTTATTCAATTGATATCTTCCTACGTTTGCAAGGATTTCTTAAAAAATTACTACAATTCGGGTGGTAATATGTGATTGCAAAGCTATGTTTGACTGAGTCCAAGACTGCAATTGTTCTTTGATCGTGGATTGATTTGTTCAAGATTGAAACCTGACTATGTGGGATACGAGTGTCTGTCTGATTACTTCTTTCTGATGGACTTTGATCCTGACTATGTTGGCTACGAGTATTCGGCGGATTGCTTCTGTTGAATGGGGCAATTATTGAATGGGTTGATTTGATTGAGGAATATACGGGTCTTGTTATTGGATTGAGGAATCTGATCATTCGGGATTGATTAACGAAGGTTGGAACTTTAAATCATATGCCCAAAACAGTAGTGCATCCAAGTGTATTGGTTGCTGAAGAGCTTCAAAGAGTGATGATTTGGGATAGACGTTATTGAGAGAGTGAAGACCGATGTGAAAGATATGGAATGATCGGGTTGTTCATGAAGATGTGGGACGAGGTTAAACGTAAAGACATTTTTACTTTACCGGTGTAACAGATAGCCGATGACTTGCTGCTAATTGATTCGTTTGATTGAACCATATCATATGCCAATTGGATGATTGGAATGATCACCTGGAGATGCTTATTGGAGGGAGAGATCTTATACGAGTAGCTACAAGTTGTTGGTTTGCTTACAAAGAGTTATATTTTGTCTGTTTGCACAAGCCCGAGAATCATCAGCCAAGGGGGAGGTTGGGATTACGGCTGATGATATGCAGTTAAAGTATTCAACTTTGACTTATTCGTCGTTAACATATTCGATGTTAATGTATTCTTCGCTAAAGTATTTGAAAGCATTCGACAACTACGGAAAAGGGGGAGTTTGTAAGTGCACGGATTTGGTGTCCACAGCTGTTCGAATAGACTAGGGGTAGTTTAGTCTTTATATTAATGTATAAAGGCTCATTCGCTAAGGATGTTTAGCGAATGAGGCCTTATTCGTTAGAGACTAGGCTCATTCGTTAAGTTAGGAGCCCATTCGTTACTATAGTGTAACGAATGGAGGCTGATTCGTTAAAGTATATCCATTCGCTAAGCATGTTTAGCGATTGGGCTATGGAAAGATCTCATTTGTTAGTCCATTTAATGAATGAGAGGCCTCATTCGTTACTACAGTTCTAACGAATGAGGCATGCCTATAAATAGGCCTTCCATAGTAGATTTGCATAGAGATCTGTGCCATATTTATTCATTGTAATGTTATGTTGCCGGAATTTCTCCAGGCCTTAATGTATTGATCTCCATTAATGTATTGAACACGATCTTAACGTATCGGCATTGCGACTAGATCCAAGGCTCAATAACATTTTACATAAATAAGGTAAATTGACCTCATATAATCCAAATTATGCCCGATTTGCAAATATAAGTCTCAGCTATTGAAATGGCAAAATATAATCCCAACTAAGCATGTGGACGCAAAATTAACGAAAACTTAACCAGCCGTTAGTTTAGTGTGACGTGGCAGCTGAGTTGTCTCTTGACCTGCAGACGGGGACGATGACGGGACAATTAATGAAGGGAATATAACTGGTCAATCATTAAGCCCTAAAACCCAAATTGAGCTCCTCCAAGAACCCTAGATACACCAAATCTAGGGAACTTATAGGGTGGGGAGAGAAAATAAAAGAGCATTCTTATCCCACCCCTATCCCTAAACAAAAAATAATACTAAAACTCACTATATTTTCTTTCTCTATTTCAATTAAATAATACTTTTTATACCTTTTATCATTACCTTTTCTCTTTCCTTAACTCACAACCACTTTCTGTCACACCCCGACCAAAGGCGGCAGAACATGCCGGGGTGTAACGATTGTCCATAAGCACATGACACTAATTAAAGTGACAGTATTTAATAAACTCATTTCATTTCACAACATCGAAAATGTCACATAACAATTATCCATAAACTAACCATAAACAAGATATCACAGAATATGGCAAATTTGATATTGTTCATTTTTACTAATATCCTAAGGTCTTTGATGTCGTTTTCTTCACAATCATAAATCAACCAAGATGCGAACCTGCAACATTTCATAAAATAAAGTTTGTCAACACAAAGGTCGGTGAGCAATTCATAAGTTTAATCATATTAGTATATAATAAAGATAGTCACAAAACTTGCATACGAAACGATAAATAAAAGTGGTAATTTTGATAAATAGATATCGCTAAACACATTAGCGACACCTAGCTATAAGGGGATGCCAAATAGTCTAGGATTTTATAGTTATCGTTAATTGCATTACGTTAACGACACCTTGCTATAAGGGGATGCCAAATAGTCTAGGATTTTATAGTTCCACCAACCAAAAGTGATAAACACATAGGCATATAAGCATAGAACACCAAATCGAGAAATTATTTAGGTAAAGTATACAACTACGTTTGTGGTTTAAGATTCAAATATAAAGCATTTTGTTGAATAAGTATGAAATGTCACCCCCAAAATAAAAGATGGAAAATGGGGTATGAAGTACTCACCTTCAAGTAGTAAACTTGAAAGATGATAATTTGGAGATATGTCGGAACGACGAGTTTAACGCACAATGCCTAAAAAGAAAAGAAGTCTTGAATTTAGAAATGTTGTCTTGAAGGTCTTTAAACAAACCAAATGTTGAGAAATGTAAATAATTAAAGTTCAAGGTTTTAAAATGTAACTATTTAAGAATTTATAATAATAACCCTTTAAAAATGTAAGTTTGCTCGAAACCGGGTTAAAGTATCTAACCTTAATATTTACTCAACCTATGTTAAGTAATAAGGTGGGTAAAATGCAAGAATGCAAATCCCTTTGGAATAAAGATACTAAAACGGTTTTTTTTATCGAGTGTTCGGGTTGTCGGTTCGGGTCTTGATAATTGGTCAAACCCAAAGTCAAGTTTCCAAAATATTGAATGTTATGAGATAACTCAATAAAATTTAATAAGACTTAACCAAGTATGTAGTTCCATTGTTTTAGAACTAACAACGCACGTTAAGCGAGTGTTCGGTTTAGTCGGTCCAAACTTTTTTATGAGATCAAGTTGGATCCAACATTTCCAAGTAATTAAGAAAATATTTAAAAATCAACTTGTAACTATTTTTAAAAAATATACAAGTCTTGATGGCTAAAAAAAACACACTTGTGTGTCTTAAGCGAGTAAGAATCGGTTTGGTTCGGTTTCCATCTCACAACAAGTTCATAGATGGTTTCCACATGTCCAAACACTAAAGAACTTGTATAATAATGTACAAATAAAAATACTTTAAGTTTTACAACCAAAAGTTAACAATAAAGTCTTTAAACAAAAGTTCGGTTTTCGGTTCGGATCGTGTTTCGGGTTAAGACCGAGGTAAGATTCTACAAACCCATAACCATAGAATTTGTAAAAATGATTTTAGAAACTTAGATCTAACAATAAGTATGTTTAAACAATTATTTAACAAAACTAGTAACAAAGTTTGGTTTACGGTTTAGAGCTATTTACGGTTAAACCGAAGCATAGACTCTTAAAAACCCATAACCATGGAACTTGTAAACATGACCAACAAACTAAAATAAGCAAGATTAATATGTATGAACAAGTTATATAGATGTATATATATCAAGGACACGAAGTCCTCCATGAAGCCTTGCCTTATGCGGTCCGAAACCTCACCGACCGGAATCGGAGAAGTAACTACCAAAGGTAAACAAGGGGTGTATATTATATATATGTTGCACAACCATAAACAAGTATTAATAAGGCTACATAAACTAATTAAGATGAAAGACTAAAAACCTTCAAGAACACTTAAGAAGACAACCTTGAATCTTTGATGTTTGAGAGAGTTTTTTTTTTGGAGTTGTAGCAAGGGAAAATGAAGAGGAAAGGTGGTGTATATATAGGGTAATGTTGGTGGTCAAATATGGGTGTGAGACACAAGAGTTTTCATGCAAAATTGATCAAGACAAAAACACAAAACAATAAAAATAAATAAATAAAAATAAAAATAAAGATAGGATGTTTTCAAGACCCAACAAGTGTGAAACAATATTGTAACATAAATCCATCATTTTGATTATAACATAAGCTTCGGTTTACAAATTGGGCCGGTTTACATAATAAACAAAAACGAATACAAACATGACCCGAAATTGACGAATGTCATAGTATCCCCTACTTTAGGAAATTTCGTCCCGAAATTAAGACGAAGACGATGCTGCGAACAAATGTGGATACTTCTCTTTCATTTTGTCTTCTCGCTCCCAAGTGAATTCCGCGCCGCGCCTTGATTCCCATCGAACTTTGACTAACCGAATACGGCTACGCTTGGTTCTCTTCTCGTTGCGATCCATGATCTCAACGGGTCGTTCAACCAAGACCATCGACTCATCGACATGTACTTCGTCGAGAGGTATATGAAGATTACCCTCGGCTAAGCACTTTTTAAGATTTGAAACATGAAATGTCGGATGAACACCGGTAAGTTCTTCCGGTAGTTCGAGTCGATAAGCTACTTTTCCAACACGCTCAAGGATTTTAAAAGGACCAACGAAACGAGGAGCTAGTTTACCCTTCTTTCCGAAACTACCCCCTTCCAAGGAGATACTTTAGAAGGACAAGATCGCCAACATTAAATTCGATCGGTTTTCGCCGTTTGTCGGCGTAACTCTTTTGACGACTTCTAGCGGCTAGGAGGTTCTTACGGATTCGATCAATAACGTCGGTGGCTTCTTGAACCATTTCGGGTCCCGTGATTTGAGCTTCACCGACTTCGTTCCAACTAATCGGAGAACGACATTTACGACCGTAAAGACCGTAAAGAGCTTCGTTCCAACTAATCAATGCTCGAATGGTAGCTATTGTTATAAGAAAACTCAATAAATGGAATGTGAGAATCCCAATTCCCACCGAAATCAAGAACACATGCTCGTAGCATATCCTCAAGAGTTTGTATTGTACGTTCGGATTGACCGTCCGTTTGAGGATGATAAGCGGTACTAAGATCGAGACGTGTTCCCAAAGCTTCTTGAAGTGAACGCCAAAAATGAGAGGTATAACGAGCATCACGGTCAGAGATAATAGTCAATGGTAAACCGTGTTGGCACACGATTTCTCGTACATAGATTTGAGCAAGCTGCTCGACAGAATACTCTCGCGGATCGGAATGAAATGAGCAGATTTGGTCAAACGATCGATGATCACCCAAATGCTATCGTTGCCCTTTTGGGTGTTGGGTAATTTAGTGATAAAGTCCATAGCAATGTCTTCCCATTTCCAAACGGGATTCGGTGGTTGCTCGAGTAGACCAAAAGGTCTTTGATGTTCGGCTTTAACTTTTGAGCAAGCAAGACATTTAGATACGAATAATGCCACGTCCTCTTTCATACTCGGCCACCAAAAGGTAGCACCAAGATCGAAATACATCTTATCCGCACCGGGATGAACGGAATACCGCGAATTGTGAGCTTCGTCGAGTATACAAGTACGAAGGTCATCGCGATTTGGAACCCACAAACGATTGAGAAAGTACAAAAGACCATCGGGTTTGGTTTCGAGTTGAATTCGGCTCCACATGACATTTCGTCGTACATGTTACCTTCTTCAACGGAGGTACGTTGAGCTTGGAAGATTCGAATTTGAAGATCGGTTTGAACGAAAACGCTTAGAAGCACAACGGATTTAACATTAACATTTCGACTTAGGGCGTCGGCGACAATATTCGCTTTACCGGGATGGTAACGAAATTCGCAATCGTAATGACTAAGTAATTCGGCCCATCGTCGTAGTCTCATATTGAGATCTTTTTGGTCAAAAATGTGTTGAAGGCTTTTATGATCGGTAAAAACCACACATTTCGTACCATAAAGGTAATGTCTCCAGATTTTGAGAGCGAAAACAACGGCACCAAGTTCGAGATCATGAGTCGTGTAGTTCTTCTCGTTGACCTTAAGTTGCCTTTATGCGTAAGCGATGACTTAACCTCTTTGCATGAGGACACAACCAAGACCTTGATGAGAGGCATCGCAAAATACCACGAAATCGTCGTTTCCATTGGGAAGGGTTAAAATGGGAGCATTGCAAAGCATGTCCTTGAGAGTACAAAAGGTTTTTTCTTGCTTCGAACCCCAATCAAATGGTTTTCCTTTATGAGTGAGGGAGGTAAGAGGCAAAGAGATTTTGGAAAAGTTTCGAATGAAACGTCGATAATATCCGGTTAAACCGAGGAAGGATCGAATTTCCGTGGGAGTCGTTGGAGTTTTCCAATCCTTAACGGCCTCAATTTTAGCGGGATCAACATGAATCTCTTTGTTGTTTACGATATGTCCCAAAAATTGAACTTTCTCTAGCCAAAATTCGCATTTGGAGAACTTGGCATAAAGTCGTTCGTTTCTAAGAAGTTCGAGAATGGAACGCAAATGATGCTCATGTTCGGCTTTCGATTTGGAAAAGATGAGAATATCATCAATAAAGACAATAACGAATTTATCGAGGAATGGTTTGCAAACGCGGTTAATGAGGTCCATAAACACTGCGGGTGCATTTGTTAACCCGAAGGGCATAACCAAAAATTCGATATGTCCATATCGAGTACGGAAAGCAGTTTTTGGAATGTCTTCTTCACGAACACGCAATTGATGATAACCTGATCGAAGATCGATTTTGGAGAAGCAAGTTGCGCCTTGAAGTTGGTCGAATAGGTCGTCGATTCGTGGCAAGGGATAACAATTTTTAATGGTGAGTTTGTTAAGTTCCCTATAATCGATGCACATACGAAACGAACCATCCTTCTTTTTCACGAAGAGAACAGGAGCGCCCCAAGGAGAAGAGCTAGGACGAATGAAACCTTTATTGGAAAGTTCTTCGAGTTGGTTCGATAATTCTTGCATTTCTGACGGGGCTAAACGGTAAGGAGCCTTGGCCACGGGCATCGCGCCGGGCACAAGATCGATTCGAAATTCAATCGGACGAGCGGGTGGAAGACCGGTGACATCGTCGGGAAAGACATCGAGGAAATCGCGAACAATTGAAATATCTTGGATTTTCCTTTCCTTTTTGTCTTTTGTCGCCAAGAGAGCTAGGAGCGGAGCATACTTTTGGCGTAAGTATTTTTGCGACTGAGAGCACGACATGAGATTAAGCCTTCTCGAAGTAGCTTTTCCGAAGACCTTAAGGATTTTACCGTTGTTAAGCGGAATGCGAATGAATTTATCTAAGCAAACAACTTCGGCACGGTGCAAAGATAACCAATCCATGCCTACTATGACATCAAAACTTCCCATTTGCATCGGGATGAGATCGATGGAGAATTTATGGTTAGCAAGAACGAGAGTACAATCGCGGACGACGGAATTTATGGTGATGGAGTTCCCATTAGCGACTTTAACAGAAAACGATCAGGAAAGCTTGGTTCGAGACACGAAAATTTTCGACTAAAATTTCAAAGAAATGAAACTTCTATCGGCACCCGTATCAAATAAAATGGAAGCCAAATATTGGTTCACTAAAAACATACCGTTCACAACATCGTTTGCCGCTTGAGCTTGATTAACATTCATCATGAAAGCTCGTCCTTGATTGCCTTGGTTGACTTGAGGTGCTTGCGGTGGTGGAGGAGGTGGTGCTTATATGGCTTTAATGGGTTGGATGAGTGGTGCATTGAGTTGGGAAAGTTGAGGTTGGTAGGTATGAACTTGGTAAGCTTGAGTTTGGTAGTAAGGTGCGGTCATGGTTTGGTTAGTAAGGATGAGGCGAGGACAATTGTTGCAGAAATGGTTTGGGTCACCGCAATTGTAGCAAGCTCGGGGTTGTTGAGGTTGGTTTGGTGGGTAGGGTGCATATCGGTGTTGAGTATTTTGGGGAAAATTTCGTGGTTGGTTTGGTTGGTTAAGTTGGGTTCGTTGTGCGGTCGGCATGTGGTGTTGAGATGACCAAGTTGGTTACAAATGGTACAACGGCGACAAGGCATGTTTGGTGGGTGATAGAGTTGGCAAATGTTGCATAGTGGGGCGGTACCGGTATAGGGTTTTCGGGTTTGGGGTGGAATTTGGGTTTGTTGTTGAGGTTAGGGTTGGGTAACGGCATAGTTTCGGTAATTGGTTTTGGGTTTCTTGTTGTTGTTATTGTTGTGACGGGAAGAGTTAGAGTAGTTAATGGCTTGTGGTGCGGGTTCAACCTTGGCTTGTGGTGCGGGCTCGGGTTTGGCTTTTTCGTTTAGTTTCTTGACGGTTAGGGTACCCGCTTTCACATGATTCTTCAATAGCGCACCGGCTACAGTAATGGCATCCTCAAGATTCATGGGTTTGCTACTCATGACTGAGTCCCGGATTTGCATAGGTAAACCCCCAATGAATTTGTCAAGCTCACGCTCAGCTGGGGTAACCAAATGAGGGACGAGAATTCTCAACTTGTGGAAACGGAGTGAGTAAGCGGCGTTATCACCACTATCTTGCTTGAGGTTCCAAAATCTCTCCTCAAGCTTTTGAAGTTCGTGTTCGAGACAAAACTTCTTCATCATGAGTGCCTTGAGGTCGGACCATGGAAGAGCCATAGCCGTTTCCGACCCTTGGAGATGCATGACACTACCCCACCTTGTTAGAGCGGTTTTTCTAAACATGCTTGAAGCGAAATTTGTCTTTTTCTCTTCGGGGCACTCGCATATCTAAATACATTCTCCATAGACTCGAACCATTGCAACAAGGTAGTCGCACAGTTCGTATCTCAGAATTCGGTTAGGTTGGCACTAGTAAATTGCTTATATGGGTAGGATACGGGTTTGGGTTCAACGGGTGCAACAACAGGTGGAGGAGGTTGGGTAGCATGGATTTGAGTTACAAGTTCGGGAATCACAGCAGCCATTTGCTTGACGATAAAATCAGCCATACGTCGGTTGGTGTTCTTGCGCGGTCTTAGTGGAGGCATGCTAAAAGATTATAAAGAAATGGAATAAGTTTTAGGTAAAAAGAAATGGATATGAGAGTGTATAAAATAAGAATAAGGTGAAGTTAAATTTTCTTTTTGATTGTGAATCCTAGAGTTAGTGAGGAGTAGATGTTAGTGTTAGATAAAATATAAATCTTTTTATGTAAACAACAAACCGGAAACAATCGTAAATGATTTTGAGATTTTAAAGGGTTAAAGCTTAAAATTTTGAGATTTTGAGGTTTATAGAGTCGGAAAATCGTACATGAACCACCATGATTTGATATTCCAACTCAAAAAAAAAATTATAAAACACAACGTTGGAGTCTAAACATGTGCACGAATCACCGCAACTTTTTCATGTTTTCGACTCAAATAACGATAATAACACCATAAATCGGGATACAACGTCATGTCAAAGCACTAGTCCACGAATCACAGTAGTTCTATTGTTTTGACACCGAAAAATTAGTATGGCGACCGGAACGCTCGCATTCGACTACTTAAAGTATTGACATGTATAACATGGTTTGTGGCCAAGAAAACGAGTACTATAATCCCACCATTCCAGGTAAGTAAATCACCTTCGATTCTTGGAATCTTTTTGTCAAATGGTCGTTTTATAATGTCTCGCTTCCTATGAGGGCTACGAACCCGATATAAATGCAACCTTCAAGGGATTATAAACAACGGGATCCAAGTTAATCTTGTAATCCATAAAACACAATGAAAATCTACTTTTTGCGTTTTAAGGTAAGGATACATTGGAAATACTATGAAAGTGTGTGTATGTGAACATTTGGGATATTGGTGAATTTTAAACAAGTTTATAAATAATATGCGATATGAACAATCAAAATTGAGTAAACACATATGAGCACACGTATAAGACCCTAAGCATAACAATACTAGGTCGTTACGTCTAACCACCTATCCAATTGTCAGGGCTCTGATGCCAATATGTCACACCCCGACCACAGGTGGCGGAACATGCCAGGGTGTAACGATTGTCCATAAGCACATGACACTAATTAAAGTGACAGTATTTAATAAACTCATTTCATTTCACAACATTGAAAATGTCACATAACAATTATCCATAAAATAACCATAAAAAAGATATCACAAAATATAGCAAATTTGATATTGTTCATTTTTACTAATATCCTAAGGTCTTTGATGTCGTTTTCTTCACAATCATAAATCAACCAAGATGCAAACCTGCAACATTTCATAAAATAAAGTTTGTCAACACAAAGGTTGGTGAGCAATTCATAAGTTTAATCATATTAGTATATAATAAAGATAGCCACAAAACTTGCATACGAAACAATAAATAAAAGTGGTAATTTGGATAAATAGATATCGCTAAACACATTAACGACACCTAGCTATAAGGGGATGCCAAATAGTCTAGGATTTTATAGTTATCGTTAATTGCATTACGTTAACGACACCTTGCTATAAGGGGATGCCAAATAGTCTAGGATTTTATAGTTCCACCAACCAAAAGCGATAAACACATAGGCATATAAGCATAGAACACCAAATCGAGCAATTATTTAGATAAGTATACAACTACGTTTGTGGTTTAAGATTCAAATATAAAGCATTTTGTTGAATAAGTATGAAATGTCACCCCCAAAATAAAAGATGGAAAATGGGGTATGAAGTACTCACCTTCAAGTAGTAAACTTGAAAGATGATAATTTGGAGATTTGTCGGAACGACGATTTTAACGCACAATGCCAAAAAGAAAAGTAGTCTTGAATTTAGAAATGTTGTCTTGAAGGTCTTTAAACAAAATAAATGTTGAGAAATGTAAATAATTAAAGTTCAAGGTTTAAAATGTAACTATTTAAGAATTTATAATAATAACCCTTTAAAAATGTAAGTTTGCTCGAAACCGGGTTAAATTATCTAACCTTAATATTTACTCAACCTATGTTAAGTAATAAGGTGGGTAAAATGCGAGAATGCAAATCCCTTTGGAATAAGGATACTAAAACTGTTTTTTTTTATCGAGTGTTCGGGTTGTCGGTTCGGGTCTTGATAATTGGTCAAACCAAAAGTCAAGTTTCCAAAATATTGAATGTTATGAGATAACTCAATAAAATTTAATAAGACTTAACCAAGTATGTAGTTCCATTGTTTTAGAACTAACAACGCACGTTAAGCGAGTGTTCGGTTTTGTCGGTCCAAACTTTTTTATGAGATCAAGTTGGATCCAACATTTCCAAGTATTTAAGAAAATATTTAAAAATCAATTTGTAACTATTTTTAAAGAAATATACAAGTCTTGATGGCTAAAAAAACACACTTGTGTGTCTTAAGCGAGTAAGAATCGGTTTGGTTCGGTTTCCATCTCACAACAAGTTCATAGATGGTTTCCACATGTCCAAACACTAAAGAACTTGTATAATAATGTACAAATAAAAATACTTTAAGTTTTACAACCAAAAGTTAACAATAAAGTCTTTAAACAAAAGTTCGGTTTTCGGTTCGGATCGTGTTTCGGGTTAAGACCGAGGTAAGATTCTACAAACCCATAACCATAGAATTTGTAAAAATGATTTTAGAAACTTAGATCTAACAATAAGTATGTTTAAACAATTATTTAACAAAACTAGTAACAAAGTTTGGTTTACGGTTTAGAGCTATTTACGGTTAAACCGAAGCATAGACTCTTAAAAACCCATAACCATGGAACTTGTAAACATGACCAACAAACTAAAATAAAAAAGATTAATATGTATGAACAAGTTTTATAGATATATATATATCAAGGACACGAAGTCCTCCATGAAGCCTTGCCTTATGAGGTTCGAAACCTCACCGAC
Source organism: Bidens hawaiensis (assembly GCF_021521415.1). Taxonomy (NCBI): domain Eukaryota; kingdom Viridiplantae; phylum Streptophyta; class Magnoliopsida; order Asterales; family Asteraceae; genus Bidens; species Bidens hawaiensis. The sequence goes on from NW_027494005.1 coordinate 226,887, forward strand.
CGGAATCAGAGAAGTAACTACCAAAGGTAAACAAGGGGTGTATATTATATATATGTTGCACAACCATGAACAAGAATTAATAAGGCTACATAAACTAATTAAGATGAAAGACTAAAACATTCAAGAACACTTAAGAAGATAACCTTGAATCTTTGATGTTTGAGAGAGTTTTTTTTTTTTTTTGAAGTTGTAGCAAGGGAAAGGAAGAGGAAAGGTAGTGTATATTTAGGGTAATGTTGGTGGTCAAATATGGGTGTGAGACACAAGAGTTTTCATGCAAAATGGATCAAGACAAAAACACAAAACAACAAAAAATAAATAAATAAATAAATAAATAGATAATAAATAAATAAATAAAAATAAAAATAGGATGTTTTCAAGACCCAACATGTGTGAAACAATATTGTAACATAAATCCATCAATTTGATTATGACATAAGCTTCGGTTTACAAATCGGGTCGGTTTACATAATAAACAAATACAAAAACGAATACAAACAAGACCCGAAATTGACAAATGTCTCACTTTCAAAATATATTAAAAAATTATAGGGGGTGAACATAGCTTTTCAAATATACAGAAAAATCACTACTTTTTCTAAAATATAAAAACTTTTCACTCGCAACACCCTGAATCACTCTCTAAATTATAAAAACACCCCTCACATTAAATGAGGGGTGATGTTCGGGTATTTTGTATATATATTAGTGTGTTAATTATGTAGTTTTGTTCAGTATATTGTTAGAACTTTGGTACTTCATACGTGCTTTTGTATTTCAGGTCATTGATCATTAAAGATGTTAAATTGGAGACTTGTACGAGCATGGAATGATATATCGGGAACACCATAGCATAAGTTGAAGTCTTCGGAAGTGTTAGAAGGATTCGGGAAGAGTTTAGATGAGAAACTTAAAGCCGATGCTAAAACTGAACAAGATAGGCTGACGAAAAGCAACCAAGAAGTAAAACGAGCATATCCTGGGCTAGGAAATGAGTTACGAAACCCATAATATATGAATTTTGGGTTTCTCGACGAGAGGAATCCAAAAATGAGGTTATCTTCCATCGTGTGGCACGATGGTATGGGTATATGGCCATCGCGCTACGCGACGGGCCTTAAAAACAGGGAAAAATAGGTTTTGACCCATATCTTCTATTTTACAAACCCTAATCGAGGGGAACGACTTCCAGCCGTTTTGGGACGACAAGGGGCGATTCAGGGATTCCCGGATCACCTCCGATCACCTCGGGATTCGTGGTTCATCATCCTAAATCAATAGCCGAAAACTAATCGAAGATGTAAAGCTTGTAAATTTTCAGTATTTTCTTTAGTCATTCCCGGGATGTAAAGCTTGTAAATTTTCAGTATTTTCTTCATGTATTAGAACAACTAATTGTAATTGTCTTTTATTAATCTTTGAGTATTGATGTTTAGTATTGCTGTGCATTCAGTCGGTTTAGGTTATTGTTGATCAGAACGATTAGTTTGCCGGTTGCTATAATAATTGCTCGTAGGGTTGTGTTGACTAGTTAATTACAAGAAAGCATACAATTGCGCTTAGTTGGGTCACACTGGCAGGGACCGTTTGATAACCAGTGCCGTGTGTTAGCGATTGTGGATGCCTACGGTTTAGCTTGTTAAACAATCTTTAGTTGACTTAGGATAACTAATATGTTAGGTTGCATGAGAATGCTGTTAATTGCTTACTTGGATTCCCGGGTGTGATTGTTTTGTTTGATTGAATATTTGCTTAAGTTAGTTGTTTACTATTAAACCGATCCAATTGCTAGCGTGATCAGCACTTTTGACAAATCTTCATAATTGTTTCTTTATAATTATTTTGTAAATATAGTTAAATAAACGAACAAACGTATGACATTGACCACATGCTCCTCTGGATTCGATAGCTGACTTACCCTGTCTATAGGTAAAATTAGGTTTTTGCATGATCGGTACGACACAGTCATCAAGGGGTTGGATGAGAATGCTCTAATAGGACTATTATGTGAGATGGATTTGTAAATTATTGGGTGGGGTTGTAAATAATTGTGAGTGTAAATTAAATGATGGAGAGTGAAAATATAGTGATTTTTTGTAAATCTGGGAAACTTTGTTTGTCCCTATTTATTTTAATATTTGTTAAATTGATTGTAAGTAGAGGAGAGAGAAAATTGCAATGAGAAAGTTTTTAATTGAATAAGAGAGAGAAATGTAGTATATTTTTAATGTGATTAGAGCATTTACAATAGCTCCTTTATAATTATGTGAGAGATATCTCTAAATTTTTTAGAGGGTTGTAAATAGTTGTGAATGTTGGGGGGGGGGGGGGGTTGTTGGAGAGAAAATTTAAAGAGATGAGTAAATTTGAAAGAACAATGTTCATCATCTATTTATTTTTAATATATCTGAAAGTTGTTGTGAGTGAATGAGAGGGAAAAGATAATTATAAAGATGTAAAATATATTATTTAATTGTATATAAGAGAGAAAATGTAGTGTTTTTTAGTGTAATTATAGAGATATAGAAGCTGCCGAGAATGCTATTATAGAGATAGAGATGGGAGATGAGCTGGAAATGCTCTAAGAGAGCAGGTAAATAAGAGCACCCACAACGGGCTACTAATTCCAAGGTCTGGATGATGTGGCTAAGCAGCAGACAAGGGAAGCACGGACTTCACTATTGTGACATTCGTCAATTCGGTTCGCATTTGTACTGCAAACCAGACCCGTTTTGGCTTTCGGATCATTAGATATTAATAAAACAATGAATTTTATGTTATAATCATGGTTATACTTTTCGTTTTGTTCCTAAGTCTTTAATGGTGTTTAAAACGCTTATTTTGTGCTCAAAACGACATAAAACGAATTACAGAGACTAAAATTGCCAGCAAAGTGTGGCCGAGAACCGCACCTCACGTGACGCGTAAGGCTAGCCTCAGCCCCAGCCCAAACTCGTTTCAGCAAAAAAAATCAGTTTTTTTAACGTTTTCGGTTTGTTTAAGCTCGTTTAAAGGCCCGAACTCGTGTTGTAACCATCAAAACCAACCAAGACTCAACACATAATTATTCTAAAACCCTCCAAACATGTTTTTATCTCTGGTTATAATTTATTTAAATCAAAACTCATTTTTAAATAAAGCACCAAAGTGTACCGGTTATCCATTGAATAAAGCTTTTACCCAATCATTCAAACTCTAACCTTTCCTCATAAATATCCACCAATCTCAACCAATTTTCTCTGCACATTTTCATTCTTCTCTCCCAAATTGTTTGAACTTGCAAGTTGTTCTAGCTAGTTTTGCTTGAATTCGACTTTAAAAGTCGACGGAACTGAATCTTGCATTTCAATCCGTTTCGGGTATATGTTTTTGTTATTTTCAGTTGTTCTAAGTTAATTTATGTTAAGAAAACCATTTTCGTCTTTGTTTAAGGTTTTTGAATCTTCAAACATGTATTTATGCATATTAGGCCCGTTTAGATTGTTTTCGGGAATGTTACTAGCTTAAGTTTACTCATCCAAACAAAAAGTGTGAGAAGAAAGAAAGAATAACAGTTAAAAAAAAATAAAGAAGTTACATTCATGACGCCTTGCATTCCAAAATTCCTACCTACAAACAGTAATCATTACTTCAGAAAAATATAAAAATATTCTGCAAAATGTACAAATTATCAGCTTGGCAGTTTTCACATTAAGGTATTTAATTACTTGTGTAAGAATTCAAATAATAATATATTATAGCCACGTGACCTTTAACTTTTAAAAGTAAACAAGTTCAAAAGTTTTGTATCGCTCAATGCAAGATTCGTTACTTAACTTTGTTATACATTCCTTTTTTAAGAATGGCCGGTTAGTGTTACAAGTTTTAAATTAGTTTTGATATCTATATAGATGTCACATTGTAAAAGTTAAATGTGTATGAACATAATATAAACGATGACACATGAATTGGTTGATGCAATATATGTCTCTCTTACCGGAATGTTAAAATTCAAGACATACAATCCTTGTTCCAAAGCTGTAAAAACTGAAAAAATAAGTTAGGTGGAACACAAACAAAAACATGAGTCATTGTTACACTTTATCCTATATCTCAAACAATGTTAGAGCCCGTGTTTCACACAGGTAAAAATATAATAAAAATAAAAAATTATTATATGGAATATTTAAATTTAGTGTTTTATATATTAATTTTTATTTATGACTTTTTAATAAGTTTTTGATATATTATGCACTATAATTTTAAGTTGAAAACAAAACTTTGGTGTTAGATTTATTTTAAAAATAAAACATTAATACCGATATTGTTATATTAAATATTGTGTTTATAAAGATGATATATATGACAAAATGTTGTCACAGATTTAAAAACTAAATTTACAAATACTAAGGTTTGGTTGTAAAAGAAAATAAATAAAATATATTATATTTTAAAATGCAAAGAGAAATGATGAACAATCTTAAATGTTTGTGTTAAAGAGATATGAAAAGACAATATGATATTGTGAATTATGAAAATGTTAACAATTAAGTATAATTTTGGTTTTATACTTGAAGAAAAATTACATTTATATATGTTAAGTCAAAAATCCTAACACAGTTACCACTTTAGTAGGGTTGGTAAGCACATTTGGTTTGAAACATGAGGTCTTGGGTTTAAAACCTGTATCATCCAATAATTTATTTTTTAAAATTTTATAAAGCACATGATATAATAGGAAATGGTGATATAATGGTGACATGGCATCTTATGTGGAGTGTTTAATTGAATAACATGTGGAGAACTTGTTTTCCTTTAATAGTATAGTTAGATGAAGTGTGGATCTGAGTTCAAGAGAGGACACCATCCTATAACATATATGAATACGGGATATGTTAGTTGTGAAGTTTGGAAAATCTTGGGAGGGTGAGAAGAAGGCGACGCCAAAAAAATCTTATAAGATCGTGAAGTTTGTAAAAACCCTACCACAATCACGGTTACATACTAATTGTGTTTATATCTACCTATCTAATAAAAGAGTGGGTTTTTAAGAAACTTTCCTTTTTTATAGTTAACAAAATCTCTTCAAAGCCACATGGCAATTTCTATCATTTTTAATTAATTTAAATTCAAAATTCAATCTTCCTAATTACTTTTTACTAAAACTCTTGATTTCATTATTTATTTATTAACACAAAAATCACGGTCATTTGAAAAAAACCTTCGTTCTTCAATCACAATAGTTCCACTCAAAACCTGAACAAACCCTAAAACCTTCTTTCTTCGATAAATTTTTTTCTTATAATGTTAAGCAAGTATTTTAGTTAGAAATTTTACATGCTTTAGAGTGGATTAGCAAGTTCTTTTTGAAGTATTACATTATGTAAGGAGTCATCTCTACAACCCTTCAAGTAACAGTTACTTACTATGATTTATGAACCAGCTTATATATTTTAAATATATGTGAAATGCTCTAATGTTATGAAAACATTATGTTTTTTACTAAAAACCAACCTTTTTTAGTAGCAAGTTTATGATCTCATTTGAATATAGTAGCAACTTTAAATGTAATATTTAAAATAATTTTTATCAATTACTTTAATGTATTATTTATTGATTTGCATCGATTAATAAAAATCTTTCTTCAAATCGACCTATTAATAGTAGTGTGTTCATACAGAACCAACCAAATGTTTATTTGTTTGTGGTCTTTATTAGCTTATTGTATTTTGTTATAGCAAAAAATAATGGATGACAAGTTTGACACGATGGAGTAAAATGAAAGAATCAATGTACACATTTATAGGCTTTGCATATGCATATAATTATTTTCTTAGTAGTTAAGTATTATATATTTGTTTATATGTTCTTTTTCATTTGTAGTTGGAGTTTAAAAGCTATGTGTGAAACTTAACAATAGAGGCGTTTGCAAGGTGATTTTTTTCTTTACATTTTAGTGTTAAAAAATATAAATTTTGTTACTTTTAATTTTTTTTTGTCTAGATGATCTGATTTAACCCAGTTTGATAACACATAAATCATATTTTTGCTAACAATATGACAATCTATTATTCATTATAGTACGTACTCGAGAGATTATTTTTAATCAATTTTAACGTCTTATTTTGTTATATAAGTATTTTGTTTATCATTTTATAGTTTATTGGCTAAGTTTTCTTGAAAAATAAATTGTTAACTCACAAAAGTATAAATATTGACCTTTAACTTGAAGTTTTGATTTCTATTTCGATTTCTATTCAAAATTTGAATTTACCACTAAATTAAAACGCATAATTTTAAGTATTTCTTGATTTAAAATTACCTAAAATATTTGCAGTTGATGAATATTTTAAGGATTTCTTGATACAATATATATCAGTTTCATCACCAACTTCTTGATGCAATATATTTTAAGGATTTCTTGATACACATATTCAGTTAAGTTCACTAACATAGACTTCAACTCTATTCACGCTGTGATGAAATAAGTTATTAAAGTCGGTGTATTCATAAAACTATGATGAAATAGGTTCTTTAAGCTAGTGTAAACACATTTGAATGAATATATTTAGCAGCAATGTTTGATGGATATTTAATCCAACATAAAGCTATAATTTCTTCATTTGTTTGTAACAATCTTATGACATGTGTTTTTATTTATAATTTTTTTTTATTTTTGTTAAAATTATGAGAAATGGTTGTTTTGTCTATTTATTTTTTTTTCCCAATCCGTGTATCACACGGGTTCTAAACTAGTAAACAATATTACAGTATAATTACATGAAATATGAATAATTACATAAATACACTAAACGTTTATTTAGTTCTAATATCAGTTATCACAATAACACATTATCAGGTATCGAGCCTTTGCTTGATTATATCGATCAACGCATGCTAACTTTCGAGATGGAAAGTAGTATTTATAAGTTATAACTCATAAGGAATCAACATGCCAATAATTGTTTACTTGGACTTGTACTTGCACATCACCTGAGGAGATTCTCATTGCTCGAGTTACCGGTTAGATGATATACTAGGAAAGTATGAGGAAGGTTTCTTGAATAAATGTTTGTACGACACTTCTTCTCGTTATCCTATACTTCAATCCGATCAAGACGGCTTCATGTTAAACACAAATCAAACTTGATTTTTTAACAATATTTAGAACTACCTTCAATATCCGAGTAAGTCTCATTGAGACAAGATGTCAACCGTTCATATCCGAGTGAACCAAGGTTTATTAGATGTAATTGTTTACCTTCCAAATAAAGTTCATGCATGTCGTCAGAGCATCAAATCCCATCTATTATATTCTATCATAATATTAACTAAAACCCATACTTTTTAAAATTTATCACCTATTTAAAAAAACCATCTCATTCTTTATTTTTAGATCTTTATCTTACTCACAAATGTTTATTTTATTATTTTTCTCTTGTTTATATACTAACATAATTTAATAAAGGATGAATAGTAGCTTTTCATATATGAAAAATAGCAGCCTTTTATAATTTTAAGGTGAGAGAAGTAAAATGATGAAAAGAACATGAGTGTTTTTAAAAGAATTTTTTTATATTTTAAAGATAGATAAGAGTTTGATGAATGGGTTGTGAATGCTCTCTTTCATCCGGTGAAGCCGTGCAAATCTGGAGGCTGGGTCCTACTGAAAGGTAGAATCCAATGAAAGTTGGATGGTATTAGAAGTCCAAATTCAAACTAACGGTTTATAACATGGAAAATCAAGTTGCTAAGTTCTTCCATCATTTTGGGTATAGAATCTAATCAAGTAAACCTAACATACTATATATTGACTCAATAGATCATATAACCAACACGTTTTCAGCCAAAGGCTCCCGCAAATTCTTATCTTTGACATAAATATATCTACACATAGCTAGTGTCTATTAGGCCAGTCATTACGAAACTAGTAAACAACATTGTAAAATTGTAAATATCGCTGACCAAACCTAAATCAATATTTGCTAGTAACAAATATTTTATGCTTACAATAATTATCACAAAACAAACAAAACTTCTAGTTTAAAGTTTTAACCTTATTATAAAAAATAAAGTTGGGTACGTACCTAGATTTTTTGTTAACCCTACCAAACTAACTTATAAACAAACCCCTCTACACCTTTCTTTTGTCTTTTGAAACCCCCAAACCCTTTACATTATTAAAAAAACCATACCACCTTCCTCGAACCCACCCTTTGTCCTCAACCCCTTTCATACGTACATGCACCCATCCACCTATATATACACACACACATACATACATTCAACTCCCACTATCCCATAATCCATCCTCACCAAACAAAACAAAACAAACAGCCTCACACTCATTCAAATTCAATTAATGGAACAACCTTTAAACCACATAAACTGGCCTACTGCTTCATCTTCCTCCGATTCATCCTCATCTGAATCTTCAAACTCCGGTCAAAAGCCAAAACACTCAAACCAAATAAAGGGTCCATGGACCGCTGAAGAAGACAAGATTCTCACACGCTTTGTCGAACGTTATGGGGCCCGCAACTGGTCACATATTAGTAAATATATTAACGGTCGATCAGGCAAGTCGTGTAGGCTCCGCTGGTGTAACCAGCTTAGCCCCGACGTGCATCACCGGCCGTTTTCTCCGGCGGAAGATGACACCATTTTGGCTGCTCATGCTAGGTATGGAAACCGGTGGGCCACCATTGCTAGATTGTTACCCGGTCGGACTGATAATGCGGTTAAGAACCATTGGAATTCGACGTTGAAGAAACGGGTGGTGGATGATGTTAAGATGAGTTTTAACGTTGGGAATGATGTGGGTGTGGTGTCGGACGAGGATGATCCAATGACAACGTTGTCGTTGGCGCCGCCGGGGAGTGGGATGTCGGGAAATGTGTCGGAGACGGAGAGTTTGCCGGCGGGGTTTTGGGATGTGATGAGGGGTGTGATTGCAAGAGAGGTTAGAGAGTATGTTACCACGTCGTTTCCGGAGAGTTCTTCTGGCTCTGGGTTTCGTTGACTTTTGTTGACTTGTTTTTTTGTTTTTGGTTTATGATTATGGCCATATGGGAATTAAATGTTGATATTTTACTCAAGTGTGATTTTGGCATTTTGTTGATATCTTTTATTTAGTTTTACTGGATTATTTTTTATTTTACTCAAACTGCAAGTGGACTGAATGAATTAACATGGATATGGGAATTTAATCAAAAACAAAAGAAGAATGTTTGACAAAATGCAATTTCATGTTTGATGTTGGAAATGCATGATTCAATGATTAAACTTTGGAATCCTTGTGTTTCGGAAAACCCTGATTCAATTATTAAACACGGAATCCTGATGTTTCAGAAAAGATTGACTAAACATACCTCATTCTGTAAGTTTTATCGTACTTCTTTCCGAAAATATTAAATCAAAAATATATTCTTTTCTTTGCCTTTTAGTGTAAAAATTGATAATAATATTAACTAATGTAAAATGTTAAAGGAGTGATTCAAGTGAGAACAACGGGAAAGAGCCGAGAGCATGATGATGTTGCAAATTTAACAAATTTTTTCTAGAAAATATATAAATATATATTAAAAAACACCTCCATAGGGGATGTTTCCGGGTTAATTGAAGCTCATTTGAAAGAGAGTGTTAGAAAGATGTGAATGCTCTAAACTATTTTAAGGTTAACAATGCTACACTGTAATATTTATTTTATTTTACTGAAGAAACACTAAGTGACCCCGGGTAGATTACGGATAATCTGGGGGTTAAATAGATGTTTCCCACGAGGGGTTAGATCCGGCAAAGATGGTTCTTCTGATGACCTGCAAAACAGACACCGTGAGCTCGTCACTGAGAAGGGGGGGTACCTCCTTGTGACCACCCTCCGGCGTGAGAATCAGACTAGATTGCTCTTGAATATAATTGTATATTAAGAGAATGACTAGAGCAGATATCAGGTAATATATCAAGATATAAGATATGAGATAAGATGATACCATTCCAAGGTGTTGGAGTATTTATAGCCGAAGGTAGGTTTCCAAGCAGGTACAGCCGGCTGAATAGTATTCCTGTTCTACCAACTGTGGGCTACGCACGTGCCATGCTGGTAGTTGGTGGGTAGGCAGCGGCTGATAGTGACCAGGCCGGCTGTGTACTATTCCTTTTCCACCAACTGCAGGCTATGCACGTGGTATGACAGGGGTTGGTGAGTAGGCAGCGGCTAATAGTGACATTAGGTACAAGAGCATGCTGCTCGTTGTACTGTTGTCAGTGAGCTGTCGTATCTTTGGTCAGATCTTTTGTCCATACCTCGTCAGGTACAGTACAAAAGATCCTCCAGTATCGTACGGACTGGCTCATTTGGGCGGGAGTTTTCCCGGCTTTGTGCGGGAGTGTTCCCAGCTTGCTCACTCCTTCTTCAGGTGACATTACTGAATTATTTAAGAGTTTAGTGCCTTGTGCGTGTAGCCTTGCTGCGCGGGTAGCCTTCCCTGATGGCTAGTATCCGTTGCTGCGGGAACAGGCGGAGTACGTCGACCATTGGGAGGCTTTTCCTGCGGGAACAGCTTGCGTACTGCGCGTAAGGACGTCACGTCTCTGAGCATGGTGGGTCCTGCGGATCCAGTTGGTTTCTGCGTAGACGTCTCTCTTCAAGGTGAGTCTTGCGAGTTTACCCTTTGCGCAGACGTCCCCTCTTGAAGGTGAGTCTTGCGGGTTCAACTGCGTAGACGTCCCTCTTTGAGGTGAGTCTTGCGGGTCCAACTGGGCTATGCTGGGACCTACCTCTTCAAGTCCCCCCAGTCCAATGTTCTTCTCATGATTTGTTAATAAGTGAGGTGAACTTTTGGACTTAACCAAAGGGTTTTGAAAAGGGTTTAGTTTTAAGGTTTTCCATGGGGATTCTTCCCGCGGAAGTCCTAATGTCACGTGCAGAAATTCCCGATTTTTCTGCTTGATCTTTGGGTATGATGCGGGTAGGTCTGTAACCTCCTCGCAAGTCAGGAGCGTTGAGTTCCACTTGTGTAGATTCTCCATGAGGCTTTGGTAGTTTTGAACATAGTGATCAATTATGTTAAACGACCAATTCCATCTTGGAGCTTTAAACAATCTAGTTCTCGACGTTCCCGCTATGCGGGGATGTTATTCCCGTTTCCGCAAACATGGCCCAGAAGATCCTTCTTGGTTTCAATTCCCTGCGGAGTGCTAAGTATGTGAAGGGTTTCGCCTTGACACTGTACCCGCACTCGTCTTATGGTTACTTTACTTCCAATGTATTTCTGGCTTCAATTCCGTGCGGGTGCTGAGTATGTGAAGGGTTTTGCCTTGACACTGTACCCGCACCCGTCTTATAGTTACTTGGTTGCCGAGGTATTCTTGGCTTCAATTCCCTGCAGGTGCTAAGTATGTGAAGGGTTTTGCCTTAACACTGTACTCGCACCTGTCTTATAGTTACTTGGTTGCCAAGGTAAGGGGTATATTCCCGCTTATTTTTGAATCTTTTTGAATTTTTTTGAAATTCGAAGAGTTGGTGAAAGGATAAGAACAGTCCAAACTGTTGAAGGGACGTTAGTGTAGTCCGACGGTTTCTTCTGACAGTTTCAGGACGTGCAGGAAGTTATGGCGACGTGACAGTATATGGTCATTCCAGACGCTTTTTCAGGCGCGTGGGCGCGAGTTTTCGGGCGCGTGGCCGCGAAATTTATGGCACGCGTCCTGTCAACAGCTGTTGCCAGCTTGCTCTTTCCACGTGTCATAGTTTCATTGCACCTGCGCTTTCTCTCTCCTCCGCATTAAATTCATCGCATTTATTGCGATGAGCATATAAAGGGGGAGAGGGTGCATCTTAATCCACACTTTCACTTCTTTCTTCTAAGCGGTTTCCGGCGAATACTCTTAACTTTTATCGAGCATTCTCCTGAAATCGTTCTTCTTTCCATCTTCCTAAACATGTCTTCTTCCCATGATGTTGAGGCTACTGCCGAGGAGTCTGACGTGTTCGTCGAGAATCCGTCGTCCACTTCTGATAAGGACGATAAGAGTACTGCTGGCGAGTGCCAGTGTGCTCTTCCCGTCGGCCAGTATCAGTATATCGTCAGGAAGTTCATGCTCGAGCCTTTCGAGCCTGAGTTTCCTGAGCCACACCAGACGGTGTACGATGCCCCCAAGGGTACAATAGGGGTGTATGCTGCATTCTTCATCTATGGGAATCTCAAGTTCCCATTGACGAAGTTTGTATACCGTGTTCTGGAGAGACACGGTATGCACCTGACGGAGGTACACCCAATGGCGATCGCAAAGATCCGCCATTTTGAATGGGTGTGCCTCATTCTGGGCTTGGAGCCCCATGTCGACCGCCTGATGACCTTCTATTCTTGGAGGTGCATCCAGGGGTGGTATACCTTGGTCAATCGGATCAAGGGTTTGAAGATCTGCGCTACCGAGCGCAGTCTTCGGTCTTGGAAGCGGGAGTTCTTTTATATCTCCGCTCGCGTCGTCCCGATAGCGATGACGTTTAAAAACGGGAGAGCGCTCCCCAGCCTTCACGCCTCCAACTACCAGGAGGCGGAATGGTTCGCCAAGATCTCCCGGATCCAGACTCCGGTTTACCGCTTTGCGGAGTCCGGGATGGTGATGCTCGGGATGAGCCGGGTGTGGAAGAATGGTGGGGCGGAAGCACCACAGATTCCCATCGTCCTTGAATACGGTTTGAACTCTATCCCTTACGGTATGATTCATATCCTTTTGCTGATTTAGGATTTTTCTTCTAACTGTTTCTGTTTTTATTTCAGAGGGGAATGACTTACAATCGCTTCTGCATCCGCGGGAAGCTGATGGTCCCGCTCGGATGGGTACCCGTGCTCTTGACGAGAACGAGTTGCCCATCCTTGCGCAGACAGCGGATCGGTTTGTGGAGGTCTACCCGCCGGGCCACCCGATTCTGAGCGTCACGCGGCCAGGTAAGGAGTTATTTAACCCTCGCCCTCTCAATGCTGAAACCCCTGCTGGAATTCCTCTAATTCTGTCATCTTCTGATGAGGAATCCGCAGACGGTCCTTTCTTCACGCGGAAGAAGAAGGCTGCTGGCGGGAAGGGCAAGGCGAAGGTTGCCTCCACCGCCGATCAGGGGAACCGGTCTAACTCGGAGACCGAGAGCGAGGAGGCGGCGGGGAACCCAGGTGGTGTTAAGACCACTGCTCCGGAGGCTGAGACGACTGTCACCTCCAAGCAGCCCATGACGACGACGGTGACCGGTATGAAGAGGCCGGCTCCATCGGGTTCGTCCCCTCCTGTTCGCACCTTCAAGCTCAAAAGGACCCGTAAGTATAAACTTCCTTTATCTTAACTGCATAGCTTTCCGCCATTATACTTATATATCTTCTTTGTGCAGGCGCGGATGCTACCGCATTCCAGGGTGGAGCGGGGAGGAGCACCTCCAGACCCATGACGGTAGGCTCGGTCAACCTACCTGAGGCGATGACCCAGGCGACTGCGCCTGCTTCAGTTGTTGGTTCAGTTGCTCACCCGGTTGAGCCAACTGTTCCAACTGTGACGACGTCTCCGCCGGCTGTCAGTGCCATATTCACTGATTCCTTCACTGAGCCGGCGGTGAGTGTTTCTGTGGATTCTTCCGTAGCCGCGGCCACGGTTGTGAGTTCACCTCCGTTGGTTTCCACCGCGGCAGCCTCCACCACGCCTCCTCCGGCGACGGCGACTACGGCCGGTCCTTCAGGTACGTTCAGGGTTGGGGCGTCTAGCCAATCCTTGCCTCCTTCCCGTCTCTTTGACCTTTTGGATGGATATCCCTTAGGTTCAGGTGATGGGTTTGGTGGCTATCGGCCTGCTGTCGACCCTACAGGTGCGTAGGGTTATCTTGGCCTGATATCTTTTTAATCATTTTTGTCAAACTGTTTTTTGTTTTATTGCAGTTCGTGACTCCAACGAGGTGTACGCTCCTCGGTGGAGTATCCGCCGGGGAACGACCCTCCGGACTGCTGAGGATTGTGTCGAGTGGGCACGCCACGCCGCCCCCGCTGGTGCGCTGGGGGAAGCCATGTCCAGCTACCAGGAGGGTAGACTGTCGAATGAACTGCGGATTCTCCTTGCCCGGATGCAGCCGCGCGTCGAGTTACTTTGTCGTGAAAACGACAAGTTAAAGACGGCGCGTAGCCTGGAAGTGGCTCAGGCGCGGGCCATCCGGGAGGAGAACAAGAGGCTTGCCGCAGTGGCTGCGGAAAAGGAGAAGGCCTTCAAGGCCCTCGAGGTTGAAGTTCAGGCCCGGCTCGAGGCCCGTTCCAAGGCTGCCCAAGCTGTTAACGAACAGCTTCGGCTGGCTAAGGAAACTGCACGGAACGCAACTGAAAGGGCCACCAAGGCTGAAGCTGTTGCTGAGCCTCTACGCATTGAGAATGAGGAGCTTAAAGCCAAGCTAGAGAGGCTCCAGCAGGCTCATGATGCCTTGGCTATGGAAGACGCCAAGAAGCTCCAAGAGATCTTGGACCAGAGGGGCGTGCTTGACCACACTGAGCGGAAGCTAAAGGGCGTTGAAGAGGCTGCTGCTAAGGAAGTGTTGCTCGCCAACCTTAACAAAAGTAAAGCCGAACGCGCCCGTAACCAAGCTCAAGCTGCCCTCCAGGAGGCTCTGGTTGCCAAGGAATGGCTTCTACGAGAAGCGTTGTCGCAGGTAAGCTTAGCTTCATAATGTCTTTACGCTTTTCTTTGTACTTAGAAAAGGTTTTGATACTTGTATTTTTTCTTGTAGGTTGTGCATCGAGTCTTCACGGACACATCTTACGACGATGCCATGAGCGCAGCCCTCAACGCTTCTCATGAGGATGGGGAAAAGGCTGGCTTCCTGCTTGGTCTAGGGTTCGTTGAGAAGGGCATCCCGCCTTCCAACTTCCCTTTATATGATGTGGATACTGAAGCTGTATATGACCAAGCAGTGAACCAATATGCCGCCTTCCCGCATCCGGTGGTGGAGAAGGTGAACGAAGTTGCTGCTGCTGATGATGGGCTAACCATTCTTAAGACCTTCCTTGAACCGCCACAGCCAACTGATGGTGCGGGTACAAGTGGGTTTGGAGGGAGTGGTCCTGAAGCTTGAACCTTTAGATCCCTTCCCACTGTTAGGATAGGTTTACATTGTATAGATTTATATTCTTGTAGGCGGGTAGATACCCGGCCATTCTTGTAATACTTGAATTTTTATGGAATATAAATCTTTGTGAGGGTAGGACCGCCACTTTCACTGGATGACTTGCTTTGTAAACGTTATACGACTTGCTCATGCATATTATAGCTTAATTTGGCACTTGTTTTGCCGCATAAACAATATATGATTCGCTCGTGCATACTTTAGTTTAACTTAGCAATTTTCCAAGTGTTTTGAATAAGTTAACCTTTGAACGTGGTAGATAATAGGTTGAAGTTTTGCTTCCTCCTTCGTGATTGTGCGGGTAAGACCGTCACTTGCACTTGGTAGGATGGCTAAACTTTACCTATATCTGACCTGCGTGGAGGTTTTCCTCATCTTTTCCTTAGAAATTTTGTAAGTGTTTTGAATAAGTTAACCTTTGAACGTGGTAGATAATAGGTTGAAGTTTTGCTTCCTCCTTCGTGATTGTGCGGGTAAGACCGTCACTTGCACTTAGTAGGATGACTAAACTCTACCTATATCTGACCTGCGTGGAGGTTTTCCTCATCTTTTCGTTAGAAATTTTCTAAGTGTTTTGAATAAGTTAACCGTTCGACGCGCGGTTGTCAATAGGTTAGTTCGGTTTCCTCTATCATGATTTGTGCGGTTAGGACCGGCACTTTCATTTAGTGGGATCACAAAACTTTACCTATAACTGACCTGCGTGAAGGTTTGCCGTTTTTTGTGTTTATGCGGGTTTTGCCGCCTTCCACACGCAACGACTTACTTCCCCACTTATGTATGCGGTGAAGACCGGCATATCAGTGTTTTGATTAAATTAACCGTTCGACGCGCGGTTGTCAATAGGTTAGTTCGGTTTCCTCTATCATGATTTGTGCGGGTAGGACCGGCACTTTCATTTAGTGGGATGACCCAACTTTACCTATAACTGACCTGCGTGAAGGTTTGCCGTTTTTTGTGTTTATGCGGGTTTTGCCGCCTTCCACACGCAACGACTTACTTCCACTTATGTATGCGGTGAAGACCGGCATATCAGTGTGGAAAGTTCATAAGTATAAATGTAAGACCATCAGCATCAATGTGATAAGGAGAATCATTTCCATTAGAAGTGGCTCTGGGCCTTTTCTTTACAAGTTTGGAATTGATCTACATGCAGACTGTGTAATTGAGCTTCCTTCCATGTTGTTGGGATGGGAGTGCCATCGAGCCGATATGCTCCTGGTTCGGGATCTCGTTGTTTACGCAGTATGTAGTCTCCAACATTGAAGCTGCAGTTTCGTTCGTGTTCCCCAACCGGGGTTCTACACGCATTGCCTGCTCATCATTCCATACGCCACGAGGTGTGCGAGCGTCCCATCTCTGACAAATGCTTCGACGATGTCCTTCAAGTCTAAGCATTCTTCGGTGTCGTGGCCTCTTGTCCTGTGGAAGTCACAGAATTTGCTCTGATCAGCGTTGTGACGCTCTCGGATTATTGGAGCCTTTGGCCATGGGAGCCTCTCGATGTCAAATATTTCGGTGACGCTTTTGGTGAGTGGCGTCCATCTGGAGTTCCGGTTCGACGACCGCATGTTATCCTTTCCGCCCAAACGAGGGTGCGAGCCGGATGAGGTGTCAAAGTTTACCCTTGACTGCCAAACACCTAGCTTCCTCTTTTTGTTTAGTCGGGCGGTAAGGACATTGTTTTCTCTTGTTTTCTGGGTGTAGAGGTATGTGCTCTGGGGGAGATCTCTACCCAGTTGCTTTTCCGTTTCCGCGAAGCGTTTAGCTGGTGTCATGATGGCATCCCATGTGGATGGCATGCCATCTTTCGCGCTCTGGATGAAAGCAGCGCGAACAAGATCTTCGCTAATAGCGCCCAGACTTAGCTTCTTTGAATTGAAGCGCGTAATGAAGTCTAGTAAAGACTCATCTTCCTCTCGGATGCAGTTGAGGATTGTCCATTGCTCTTCAGTGTACTTTCTTTGTTGACTGAAGTGTTGGCTGAACTTCTGTTGGAAGTCTGCCCAATCGTAGATGTGGTGGACCGGTAGACGGTCGAACCACGCTATGGCTGCTCCAACCAGCGTCTTCTGGAACATATAACACCACGTGGGTTCCGTCCAGTTGCTGACGGTTGCCCCCGCTATGAATCTGTTCAAATGATCGTCTGGGTCGGATATACCATCATAAGTGCCGATGTTGGACATCTGTTTGGCACTTTTCGGGGCGATTGCTTCCGCAATGTCCCTTGCAAACTTGGACGTTCCCGCATTTGCAGCCGTTGGTCTAAAGGTTTTGGAGAAGTCACGTGGGTTTCCCCCCACGTTCCTCGGTTTGAAGGTTTTTTCGAAATTCCTTCTCGGCTGGAAATCCGTTTCCTTACGCTTCCCTTTCGCCCTATGGCGAGGGTTTGCGTCGGTGTCGGATTCCTCCTGATCATCATCCGAGTACTTGCACTCACTGCTCATGTTGAGCTGTTGTCGAGTGCTTCCAAATTCGTCAGCCTGTTGGATGGAACGTAAGCGTTCGTCCAGCTCAGCTTGGAATTCCTTCTGACGTGCTTCCGCCCACGCTTTAACTTGTTCAAGTGTTTGGCGGGGGAGCCTCGTCTGTTGTCTCTCCAACTGGGCATCGGTGAATCCCAAGGAGAAATTTACTGCACTTGCCCCAGCTTGGGTAACCGGGGTAGTGTTCGTAAAATTTACTGCACTTGCCCCGGCTTGGGTAACCGGGGTAGTGTTCGTAAATATTGTGTGCTCGCCGGTGTTCCCCCCAGTAGCTGGGGTTGTGGTTACCGGGGTTTCTTGGTCACTCGTTGGCCTTGGAAACGGAGTAACCTTAACCATCTTTCCAGGAGTTTGAAAAAACTGAGAAAGAGTAAGTTCTAGCTTTTATGCACGGATGGCGCCAATGAAGAAACACTAAGTGACCCCGGGCAGATTACGGATAATCTGGGGGTTAAATAGATGTTTCCCACGAGGTGTTAGATCCGGCAAAGATGGTTCTTCTGATGACCTGCAAAACAGACACCGTGAGCTCGTCACTGAGAAGGGGGGGTACCTCCTTGTGACCACCCTCCGGCGTGAGAATCAGACTAGATTGCTCTTGAATATAAGTGTATATTAAGAGAATGACTAGAGCAGATATCAGGTAATATATCAAGATATAAGATATGAGATAAGATGATACCATTCCAAGGTGTTGGAGTATTTATAGCCGAAGGTAGGTTTCCAAGCAGGTACAGCCGGCTGAATAGTATTCCTGTTCTACCAACTGTGGGCTACACACGTGCCATGCTGGTAGTTGGTGGGTAGGCAGCGGCTGATAGTTACCAGGCCGGCTGTGTACTATTCTTTTTCCACCAACTGCAGGCTATGCACGTGGTATGACACGGGTTGGTGAGTAGGCAGCGGCTAATAGTGACATTAGGTACAAGAGCATGCTGCTCGTTGTACTGTTGTCAGTGAGCTGTCGTATCTTTGGTCAGATCTTTTGTCCATACCTCGTCAGGTACAGTACAAAAGATTCACCAGTATCGTACGGACTGGCTCATTTGGGCGGGAGTTTTCCCGGCTTTGTGCGGGAGTGTTCCCGGCTTGCTCACTCCTTCTTCAGGTGACATTACTGAATTATTTAAGAGTTTAGTGCCTTGTGCGTGTAGCCTTGCTGCGCGGGTAGCCTTCCCTGATGGCTAGTATCCGTTGCTGCGGGAACAGGCGGAGTACGTCGACCATTGGGAGGCTTTTCCTGCGGGAACAGCTTGCGTACTGCGCGTAAGGACGTCACGTCTCTGAGCATGGTGGGTCCTGCGGATCCAGTTGGTTTCTGCGTAGACGTCTCTCTTCAAGGTGAGTCTTGCGAGTTTACCCTTTGCGCAGACGTCCCTCTTGAAGGTGAGTCTTGCGGGTTCAACTGCGCAGACGTTCCTCTTTGAGGTGAGTCTTGCGGGTCCAACTGGGCTCTGCTGGGACCTACCTCTTCATAGTTTATATATGAAGTTGATTTTGAATTAATAAATAATAAGAACAAAACATTATTAATTAATACACTTAATATGTATTACCAATGAAATCAAAAATGGAATAGTAATCAACTTATGTATGTATTTTATTAGCCTAAAAATTCCTTTGGCAGTTATGTATGAAATTCCTTTTGGAATTTTGAAAGGGACTCTCACGTCTTATATATATTGACTACCATTAACAGACAATTCTTCTTACGTTCTTACTTAAATCAACATTCAAACATATTTATCATATTTTATTTTCTTTTATTTATAGTATACCTTAAAAAGACAAACATTAAGAATTGACGTTTTCGACTGTCCGTACGTTGTTTTCACATATAACCCTCTTCATACGTTATACGTACCTGTTTCGCCAAAATAGTCAAGGGTGTTTTAGGGGTCCTCAATCTTTCTAGCCTTTTGTCGTTTTAAGTATTTGATCTTTTAAGTTTTGGTTACCCATGTACCATAACATGATCAATGTCATCGTATTAAAGTGTATTTTAGTAGCTTTTTTAAATTAGAATAAATTGTTATTATACATCATTTTTCCCTGGAATTAAACATAGAATATTAGTTTTAATTTTAACAAGCATGCATGTTTCGATTTGTCTTATAATGTGTCTGGCTGTCTCTGACTAGTTTTATATAAAAAGATAAGAAAAGGGTAAACTCCAAAACATATTTAAAAATGGTAAATAACCATGAGTAATTGAGCATGGACTATGGAGGCCCACACGGTGTGTTCCCACTTGCCATTTATCGTTTTGTGCCTTTTTTTCAACACACTAGTTTGAGAGTTGGGGCCTGGTGTTCTTTGCTCATGTTAAAAATTAAAAACGTGTTAATTCATACATTTCACACTTTAAAAGGCATTGTTTATTAATAAACAAGCCATAAAAGTAAGAGATGTCTGTTTCTGTTTAGGTATGCAAGATGTAAAGAGTAAGGCTGAGGGGTGCGGAGCGCTAGTCAGGACGCGAGAGGGAGTTCGCTCGCGCCCCGGGGCGCGAGAGCCACACCACCGGGGCGCTAGAGGGGCGCGAGAGGGGCGCGAGAGCGGAAAACGAGGCTGGCGCCAGGAGGCTCGCGGGACAGGTTGAGCGTGAGGGGTGTCTTGGGATGCAAAATAGAGCCGTTGGGGTTTAAGCTGGGTGTCTTGGGAATGTTTCAGCATATATATATATATATATATATATATATATATATATATATATATATATTCGTGCAGAAAAGCTTCAATTCAACCACCGAGTGTAGGTGACGCCGATGGTGGTGGAGGTTACGGTGGTGGTGAGGAGGAGGAGAGAGAGTGAAGGTGCCATGGTTTTGACCGGATTCCGGTGGAGGTTACGGTGGTGGTGAGGAGGAGGAGAGAGAGTGAAGGTGCCATGGTTTTGACCGGATTCCGGTGGAGGTTACGGTGGTGGTGAGGAGGAGGAGAGAGAGTGAAGGTGCCATGGTTTTGACCGGATTCCGGGTTGAGAAATTCCGGTTTTGACCGGATTCCGATTGAGTTTTTGAAGACCGGATTCGTTGAGGTTTTGACCGGATTCCGATTGAGTTTTTGAGAAATTCCGGATTCGTTGGGTAATACATTTATAAAAAAAAAAAAAAAACCGCTCGCGCCCCCTCTCGCGCCCCTCCACACCATGCCCCGGGGCGCTATCACCACTACCAATACCCATCTTATCAAGTTTCTCTCTCTGCCACACGTCACAATATTATTGGATGGCGCCCCCACTCACGCCCCCTCTCGCGCCCCCCACACCCCTCAGCCTAATGATTTAATTAAAAGTATGATGTGAGAGATGAAACTCTAGAAAAAAGCTTAATTATATATTGTGAACCAATTGTTTTCTTCTTAATTTTCTCTTCTAGAACTAGATTTAAAAAATAAAAAGGGTGTTTGATTTGCTGAAATTCCATAAAAAAAGAAATCATATTACATGCCGAACCTGTTTGGTTAATCTACCTTGTTCTCTCTCAAAATAATCCTTTAGGCTTAATCTGCTTTTTGCAACTTCTTTGCTCATTTTAATCTAGTTATTGTTTTAATCATGAAATGTTGAAGACACTTGTTTTATAGATATTTATTTGTTCTAGGAAGTCGCACTTATTTTTACAATATTGTAGAATTTATTCTGACAAACAACCCTCTCTCTTGAATGATTACTAGGTGGGCGTTCACACGATGCAGCGGGAAACGGACTTATGTGTGTTTATTGTTCGGTTTGAAATCGTGAAACCGTTCAAACCGGTCATTGGTTTGATTTCACGATTTTTTTTCTTTAAAACTTTCAACAGGGTGGTTTCGCTTTTCGACGACAAAAAATCATTACTAACGGTTTGGCCCACGATTTAATTTAAAAACTATCAAAACCAGACCGCAAACACCCATACGTAAAATGTAGTTTATTTTTAACTGAAAAAATTATAGCAATATGATACTCAAATTAATGAAAATAAAATGCTCGTTTTTATGGTGTAATGTTTTATAAAAAAAATTTAACGTACAAAAAAGTTATGACCGTTCAAATTTCGTAGGGAAAATTGGGTTAAAAGTGAAAATAAAAAGAGTATATAGGTAAAAGATTAAGAGTCATAATTGTAAGTAACTAAGTATTGTCTAACTTTAGCTAATTAAAGTTAAGAAAGTAAAATTATAACTATATTTAATGATTTGAAACTGCACATGATGTTATCATTCAAAAGACTATATTGTTTTTATCTAGATGCTTTGTTAGGTTGGAACTTATGTATTAAATGTTGTATTTTACTTAAAAGCAAACGTTTTAATTTGTCCATCTCTCACTCATTATATATAGTATAGATATAGATAAGTGTGTTTTTTTGGAACAACAGTGTATGTAAAAAAATCTGTAGAGAGACCAGGAAAATAATTACAAGGAAAACCACCAATCAACTATCAAAATGAACTCTAGCTCTCAACCAATTAAAGGAATCAATCTTTCGGGCCACAAACGTCCTGCCTGGCGTACAAATATCCCACCTAAAAACCCAAGTGTTTCGAGCCTACCAGATTCTTCAAAAATGTTTCTTTCACCACCCCCGAGCTCAAGTCACTGATAAAGAACATGTTAAGCGTAGTAACCCAAGAAATACCACACCAAGATCAAAACCATTCCCAAATCATAACCGGTCAACCGCAAAATCGCACATAAAGAACATATGATCCACCTCCTCCTCAACTTTCTCACAAAATGAACAAACCATAGAAACCAAATCAGCCCACGATGTCTCAAGTTACTGATAGTAGAGGTGCACAAAAAACCCAAACCCGGGACCGGACCCGACAACAATGTCCGAAACCGGTTTTTGTTATACCCGGTTTTTAATTATACCCGGTTTTTAATACCCAAACCCGTACCCGACCCTACACGTCGGGTACGGATAGGGTATGCATTTCAGTACAAAAACCCGTACCTGGAACCGGACCCGATTTATACCCGGTAATATTCGAAAACCGGAACCAGTTCCATACCCGGAACCGGGTTTTTCCAATACCCGAAACGGGGGTTTTAAAATTCCCGATCTATACCCGAAAAAGACCTTAAAAATACCCAAAAATACCCCAAAAATTTGTAACCCCTAAAAAAATTCAATCTATACTCGAAAAAAACCCATAAAAAACCCAAAATAGGGTTTTTCAATACCCGAAAATAGGATATTCAAATACCCGGTTTTACAATACCCCGTTCTATACCCGACCCGAACACGATGCATTAGGTATGGCTTTTAGAGACAATACCCGGACCCGAACCTAACCCGGGTATTATCAATACCCGGTTACCCGAACCCAGGTATTTGAAAAACCCGATTTGTACACCTCTAATTGATCGAGGTGCACACAGAACCCGGTTAACCGGTTTCTAACCGGTTCGTACCCGAAATTGTAACCGGTTACTAACCTGTCCAATCCTAACCGTCGGTTAGTAACCGGTTTATATTATTTATTTCAAAACCGGTTAACCGAACCGGTAACCGATTTTTTTAATTATTATTTTATTAAAACCCAGTTTTTTCCGGTTATTAACCGGTTAAATGGTTCGTTCTAACCAGTCAAAACCGTTCCTCTAACCGGTTAATTCCTGCCAAAAAAAATCAGTTAGCATATTAACCGGTAGCCAATCGAATTTTTGCACCTCTAGAACTACTCACTGATGAACAGGATTCTTTCTGTTGATAAATAAACGCCAAAGAAAACAGTTTACCATTTAAATGTGTTGATTTGGGCTCCCCTTAAACCCAGCCCATTTAAATGTCTCATGTTTGTCATTGTCTTATCAATTGCAACCAGTAATGAATCAAATTGGAAGCAATTCGAAGCCAATGGGTGGTAGTAATACTCCTCCAAAACACCCTTTATTCTGCTTAAAATGGCCATGGGATATCAATCCAACCCATAATAATAATAATAATAATAAACTCCTGCTCTTCAGAACCTCCATGGCTATTCAAATCCATCCAAACCCTAACCTCTCTAGCGTCAACACTCGTTGACTCCGTCTCAAAACCCCTAACCATAAACCCACCTCAATTTTCACCAGTAATCTCGAAATCAAAGACGGGTTTGAGCGTGCAAGATCAAGGGGAGTTGGAACAGAGAGCGTTGGCTAATGGGAAAGAGGCTACGGTGATTGAATTCTACTCACCCAAGTGCAGTCTTTGTAATTCGATGGTGGAGTTTGTTGGGCATGTGGAGAATAAGAATGCTGACTGGTTGAATATTGTTATGGCGGATGCGGAGAATGATAAATGGTTGCCTGAGGTATGTAATATTGTTTTCGTAACAATGCACGCCAACTGTTTGATGAAATGTCGCTGTGACTCGGCCTGCAAAGATATTAATTTTTCAAGTAATTAGTGGCTACTCGAGCTCGGATCAATAAAAAGCTTGAAGCGAGCCGAGCTTTTTCGAGCCCAAGCCTCAAGTGAAGCTCGTTTAGTTATTGTGCCCGAGCTTAAGGTTTGTTTGGCAAGTTCGTTTAGGCTCACAAGCCTTAACGAGCTTTGTGAATACTTATTTGACATATTTTGGACTTCAACATATTAATTTCGTACTGCACAGCCGAGCTTGAGCCTTAGCTTGTTTAAGGTACCCGAGCTTTTGGCTTGTTGAAAAAAAAAAGGTATCACACCAGGTCGACCCGAGCTTAGGCTTGTTTAAGATTTTTCTCAAAATATATAAAAATAATTAAAAACATATGTGAATTAATTGTTAATTAATAAGTAATAAACGACTTGATCTTGAGCTCCCGTAAGCCAAAACAAGCCGCACTCAAGCCTAGTTGAGCTCGGGCTCGGCTCGTTTACTCCCCTAGATCAAACTAGTTTTTGTAGTTTTTCTCTGTGACTCCTGATGTGGTTTCACAATTTGGTTTGATTGCAGCTTCTACATGACATAAAGTATGTTCCATGTTTTGTGTTGTTGGACAAAGATGGAAATGCTCTTGGGAAAACAGGTGTTCCGAATGGCCGGCTTCATGTCGTTGCAGGTGTTTCGCATCTTCTTAAACTGAAGCGCCCATATCGAAGATAAACGTTACAATGCTGTTATGAACGATCGGCTTTCTTCATCTGTTGGTTTCGTTCTTGTTACAGTTTCTATCTTTTAAGCATTATTTAGTTTATATCAAATGTATGAACTTAATCTGTTTATATTATTTTGAATTTGCACCATATTATATATAAAATATGCATTTTATAATTTTTGCCAAGGGATTTTAGAAACAGTTGCTTGAGGTGTAGTATGGTCTTTTTCCCTTAATTGCTATGAAGAAATTTCTGACCCAAAAATAAAACCAGAATAAATGTCCTTCATTCAAGTGAATAAAACTGAACATTCATATAATAATTCAACCAGAATTACTCGAATATCTTGTCACTTCCGTTATCGTCAACGCCGCCATCACATCAGCACATGACCTGTGCTCCACATTCGCGTTAATGAAGTCGCCATTGCCTACTTGTTGCAACTACTTCCACCACCATTGACAACACTACTGCCCACCTTGCTGTCACTTTATATTATGTACAAACCTAACATAGTTTTTTAAAGTCAAAACTAATTACAACTTTCAATTCATTTGATAGTTTCAAAGTCTGGATATAATAAACTTCAAGGTTCATGTGGTTTTTCCAATTATGTGGTTTTAACCCAATAGTTTTAAATTTGCGATTTTAGTCCATGTGGTTTCATTTCAGTTGCAATTAAACCCGACCTCACTAACCATGTTAAGTTTGGTCGTTAAACCCATCAGCGTGCCCCTCACGTGAGGGGTGGTCTTGTCTCTTTTCTCCCCAAATAAACCCCAACCGTAATTCGCAAGCCCCCTCATTGAGGGGCTGGGATATATTTGGGGAAAAAAGGACAAAACTGCCTCACATGAGGGGCACGCTGATGGGTTTTGACGACCAGGCTTAACGAGGTTAGTGGGGCCGGGTTTAATTGCAAGTGAAATGAAACCACAGGGACGAAAACCGCACGCAGTGCACTCAAACTTCAAATTTATTTTTAACACTTTTTATTGGAATAAAAAAAAACACTCCATAAGTGGTGTTCAATGTTCATCATCTGTTTAGATGTTTTAGTGTATTCTTTAACTGTCTTTATATCAAGTTTCATAAAATGTTTTTGTTAGTCCCATTTTATTTTAGTCTTTTATATTGTAATTATATGTTTTGGGCTTTAGTTGTTAATATTAAATGTAATAAGCTCAAGAGAAATAATGTTGTAAAGCCCATTGGGCATTTGATGTGACTTACTTCTCATGCATGCTTCCCTATAAATAGGAAGCATGCCATGAGAAGTGCAGTGCTTGTTCATTGTTGATTAATAGAAAACCTTTTGCAAAACTTTCTTTCTTACTCTCTCCATTTCTACCCGAAAATAACATCTCAAGATCCGAGACCACTTAGGTGGCTTAGTGTGATTTCCGCTAGCACTAAGCTCAGTTGATCCAAGCATTGTTAGATCCACTCGTGTTAGGACCTAGAGTTTTTGTTCATTTGGATAAAACTCTAGCCTTCTGCTTTTGCACAATTACAGGTTTGAATCCCAAACAATGTTTGTTTATAACTAAGCTTTTGAATAAATATTAATCAGCACATCCATTTTAGTGTTAAAAAAATCAAGTACAAAGTGCAATTATCATGCTTTTTTCTTTCATAAACTCTCTTATACCAACCCACCCAATGTTTATATACATTGCCTATTTTCATGATTTCCACCTTTTTTGAGTTGGTCAGTCATTCAGATTTCAGAAGTTCTTGAAGAATGCTTCTTCCTTCATTCAAATTATCCAAATGTGAAACTTCAGAAGCCCATATATTTACAAGTGGCTGTGGCAGCTTCATCATCATGTCTACCCTTTGTACCTCTTCCACTATCTGATTCAGACCTTCTGAATCCATCACACTACCAACCACATTCTGCAAAACAAAAATTAATAATAATATCAAACACCTATTCACTTGAAATATTATAAAAAGTGACAAAACTTTATCATGTCTCTCTCACCCAACTGTTACCGGAGCATACTTGTAGTATTAAACCCTTGAGAAACTGTTCATCTGATTCTTTAACCACAATCTCTGAATCCACCGACATTACAGCATCCAAACACGAAGAATCAGCTACCGACCCGTTCTTAATTACAATTCTGCCATTCTGGTTTAAAATAGTACTCAGTCGAGACATAGTGTCACCGCACGCCTCTAATTTCTTCCTTTTTGCTTTATGTAAGCTCGTTTTGGAACGCTTGTGTGGCGCCCATTCACGAGAACCTAAAAAAGTCAAAACCGTCTCCGTATCAGTCCAACAACAGCAAGAAGACGATCCATCATCTGTGAACATGAACGTATTAATAAACCTTAACATCCAAAAAGAACAAATATGTCCAAACAACAGAGAAGCATACCCATTATGAAACCAGCAAGTGGAAAGTCAACGCGAGAGTCACTGTGCTTTTCCATAACCAAAACATAAACCGACACAACCTTGCAATGGAGCCGCACCTTTTTATGGACAGAGAAACACGCCATTTCAGAAATTAAATCTGTAGGGCCCGCTAATAACGAGGTTGCGGTCCCCTCAACTGATTTAACAGATGTAATATCGCTCTCGTTGTTACATTGGTTGTCGTCAATGATTATAGAGTCGATTTCAATGAAAGATGCGGGTATCAACTTAAGCATACCCCCTTCACTAATATAAGATGTATAAATATTTCAAATTTATTAAATGATGCAAAAAAATGGGTTAAAAGATACATACGCTGTTAAAAGAACACGGTGAAAGTTAGCTTTGACGCCCGGTCCAAATCCAGTTGGGTAACTGTGTTCGCTTAAGCTGCTGTATATCTTCACCTGAAATGATCAAACTTATGAGAAAATAATTTAAGGAAAAATAAAACAGAATAAAAAATAATAAAAGATAATTAGCAAGTACCATGTTATGGTCGACTAAAACATGAATACAGAGACTAGTGGTTGTTACTCTATGACCAATACGAGGATGGGCCCGGGCCAAAGGACGACTTTGACCAGAGGTATGAACAGCCATCACACGTCCTTGCACGAATAATAAACTCCCGGTTGGCAAATTTACATTAAAGGCCCCCAATGGCGGTGATGCACTCGCCACTTGGCTTGAGTTAGTTGGCTTGATGAGATCCTGTTTCAGTTCTTTGAGTTTGACTTCTAAAAAGCTTAAATGGTCAACAGACAGATGTAAGTAAATGGATCGAGCAGTGGCGGGACCCGCCACATCAGCAGAGAACGAGACGTTCCAGAAATGTGATTTGGAATCCACAGATGCTTTATTGAAGTCTTTTGTGGTGCACACAAGACCTTTGTGGTGATGCTTTATCAAGTAATAACTGCCAATTCTCAATGTCTGCAATAACCGTCATAGTGTAAGAAATAAAATTGTCTGTTTGACTAGTCAAAGTTGATGTCTTGATGGATATTTATGGCTAACCTCAAATTTCCAGAAACTATCAGATTTGAACTCTAGAAGCACCTTCTTTGCAGCTCTTGTGCAATGTAACAAGTCACCCGAGTTGACTGATGGCTTTTCACCATAAAAGTCAACAGTACATGGAAATTCATGTTGAGAGCTTAGATCACACCGCTTATCATCATGATAGGAATCAATCAAATCTATATCATTATGAAGGACAAAATTCCAAGGGAAAATTATGACCTCAGCATATACGCTTGAATTGTTTGAAACCGCATAATCACTGGGAAACTGAAATTAACATTGAATTCGTATTAACAAAAGAAATTACGAGTAATTGTTATCGGTTTGACTATAAAACATTAAAACATACCTTTTGTTGTATGGGAAATTTGTGGGCTAATAAAATTAGGTGGAATAATCCACTTTCAAACTCCTTCAAATCCTCCTCCATATCAACACTAGGATGTAAAATATGATTTCTTGATTTTGCATCTTTCATATAGCAATGAATATAAATATTAATCTTTTTTCTCTCCGATAAACGAAAATGATTGAAAATATTTCCATACGTATAAGACTCATGATCGAGTAATTCCAAATGTTTCAAATCTCGAGAAAATCCTTCCATTACAACACTAAACTCGTTTAACTGAAAGAACACATAATAAGAATGTAATTAATCAACATATTCTAGATTAGTTAAAATAACACATTATAAGAATAACAGTTACCTCATATATGTCCTTAATGCTCCAAACGGATGAAAGATCAGGTATAACAACATCAATGCAGCCAGTCGCGTCAACTAACTGTAATTTTCCTGAGTATTCGGAAATCTACACGCACGAAACGAAAAATATCTAAAAAAAATTCCTAAAGACATATTACAAGAGATTGAAAAACTAACTAACCTTTAAATTTCCAAGCAAAACAATGTTCATATCTTCACTTTTCAATATTTTCCTAATCGGTTGTTCATGAGACTTCCCTCCACAAACTATACTACTATATTTATGGTTCGTGTCATATAAATTTTTTATAAACAAATCTTCACACTGACTGATGAAATTTGATATTGGCACAACCAGTTTTGGGGCATCGTAATCAATTTCTTTCCCGCAGCCACATAAGTCATGCAAACAATATTCCGAGAGAACTCCATGCTGTCAAACCAAACATGTTTTTTAGAGTTTGTACAAATTAATTACAAATTTATTGTTCCCTTTGATAATATTTAATAAGATTATACCTGAAACCGGAAGACCGATAAAGGTAAACATGAACTGCAATATTTCTGAACCAATCCTTCCATCTGCAAAAGTTTATGAATGCATGTTTCAGCTTAAAACAAAGTTTGTTAATTCATTTATAATTATGTGAAATCAAATGATATTAATTACATGTTTTGATCCTAAGATCTCCATCTCGGATAAAACTCCAGCAAACTTTTTCCTCATGGATGAAATTGCAAGTAACACCCTGCGATAAAAGCTTATGAGCACAGCATACTAAACACCAAAAATGGCGGATATACATTAATATTAAATTCACATGTTACTACTACCATAATCTAGCTGAAAATTGAAGTGATTCGATAAACTTCCTAAGAAGGCTTCGTGATTGTATGACTTGATAGCATCTGCATCCCAAAAAAACATATATTCGTAAAATCCATTAAAGTTGTAATTACTTGTCATAACATATGATACCAACTGAAAGCTACTAACCCACTTTCAATTGGAGAAAAAACATTAACACGGATACTAGTCTTATAACACGATCCAAATATTATTACTTTCGTCCATGTGAATTTGGGATCCTCGATATGGAAGTTTCTCACGGTTACCTAACACCATGAAACATCCATATATAAAAAAAACTAGAACATCAACAATGTACAATAAGAAGCTACATTACACTTCACATACAATCGCACCAATTCTTAAACCGTGCGGCATTGAGATTTGGTTATCTGTAAGCAAAACCAACACTTTCTGATCCAATTCAACAACCATTCCCTGCATGTATGTGGCAGTGATACTTCCAGTGTACACACTGGAAGGATTCATAGTATCTATATTCCTTCCATTAATGATGGTTTTACCCGTACACATCGGAAAATGAATAACAGCTTTCTCTGTGGTCACATACATCATCAAAGACTTCCCTTCTCCAAGGAAAACCATCTTCTTCTTCATACCCGAAACCGACACCGTCCTTCCAACCAATCTCGAAACCACAGGGTACCAAACCGACGCATCCCCACAAAAATAAACAATCTTGGATTTCGTAAAAATATGATCTTTACCATCTTTTCCCATCGAATCTAACGTTACCGGGTCTCTCGAACTACACAACTCACACTCGCAAACCGTAACCTCCGCAACAAACCCAGTAAGCGTTTTAGTACCGGTCTTCGTGGCGGTACATGGAACATTAGTAACAGGACTAACCGAACTTAATAACCCGGAAACTAAACAACGAGGGATAATGGCATGTTGGTATGTAGGAACTACAGAGTTTAAATAAAACCCATTAAA
Source organism: Bidens hawaiensis (assembly GCF_021521415.1). Taxonomy (NCBI): domain Eukaryota; kingdom Viridiplantae; phylum Streptophyta; class Magnoliopsida; order Asterales; family Asteraceae; genus Bidens; species Bidens hawaiensis. The sequence goes on from NW_027494005.1 coordinate 257,534, forward strand.
ACTATTGGGTTTATTAATTGATTTATTGATTATTTCAACTGGGTCAAGATTCCACTTGATGATTTCTAAATACCCGCAATTGGGTTTTACCGGTATGAAATTGAATGCAAGGATTTTGATTCTTTGGCCGATAATTTGAAGATCAAGATTTTGAATGTCGCAGCAGACGGTGGCGGTGTCGTCGGAGAATTTGAGGCAGGATGAATTGGGGCAAGTGGATGAAGGTGTGGTGTGGGTTAGGGTTAGGGTTCCGATTAGTGGTTTGGAGTGAATGGGTTTTAGGATTTTGGGAGTGTTTGGGTCTTGTGGGTTGGAAGACGTGTGATGGGTTTGGTTTTGTGGGTTTGGGTTAGGGTTCCGGTGGCCGGACGGGAGGAAGGAAGCGGCGGAGAATGGGCGGCAACGGCGGAGTAAGTCGGAGAGCGAAGTGGGTTCTTCTCCCATGGATGAAAATGGGGGGTTCCAACTCAACTCAGATATGTTAATTTGAAAAAATTGTATACAGGAGAAGTAACTTTCAATGTTTTTATAAACAGGTAAGTTCCGGTTAAATTGGATTTTCGTAAAGCAATAGGCATTTAAAGTCAGGTATTTTAGAACAGTTTCCTATAGCATCGTATCGTCGTTTTTTTTAAATATAGGTTTTTTTTTTTTGACATTAAAAACAATAATTGCCGTATTAATTGTTTATTGGATTACATCGAAACAGAAGGCAAGCGGGCAACAAGCTGCGCCGCTACCCATTTTTGAATCGCAAAACCCAATCTTTTAAAAACTATATTTGCTGATCTTGGAGTCATAACATTACTATGCATGACCCGCTGAACACGGGTAAGTAGCTCCACAACTTCAGGCGCGAGGAAACCAAAAGTGTCAAAAGCAAAAGGAATAAATACATGTTAGTTTAAACTGTCAAACCGACTTTAAATCTAAGAGATTTTTGAAATTGTTTGCAGTCTATAAAATGACTTTTAACTAAAACAAGTAAACACAATGACGATTCGTTAATCAATCAATTTTGTATCATGCAAATCCAATGTTACTATGTTAGTTTATTTACATATTTTGTAATCGACTAATTTTGTATACAAAGTACAAACTTTCTATTTAACTCGACCAGTGTTCATGTGTGGTGTTTATTAATGTACTTTTTGGTTGTTTTTGAGTTGAAATTGTATTTATATGAAATTACAAGGTAAATTATGTTAGTGATCATTTTATTCCAAGAGTGATCCTGATAGCTCGGATTCCTAGCTAGCTGCGGGATCCTAAACTAACCAACTATACTTGTGTTACTTATGGTATGCTTGCAGGTTACTCTAAAGAATAACGGTTTGCAACGGCTAGCTAACTAATTCTACCTAAAAGCTCGAAGAAGCAGCTAAAATGCACGTGGGATGAAGACTAAGTCGCTATACAACAATGTCGGCTAGGGTTCCCGGAATTATAGGACTTCTTGTTATTTTTTATTTATATATAATGGGGCTGTTGTGAACGTTAAAGGACACATCATTTCCACCCACTGCACTACATTTGCACTCTAGTCATCGTTCACAATCAGTTCTCGAGTTGTAACCCACTTTTTACATTAATAAATTGAGGCAGGAGATAGTTTTCTCTTCCCGAGGTTTTTTTTCTGAAGATCCTTACCAGGATCCTTGGTTTTTCCTCCTTACATCGATGTGTTCACCTTTACTTTTACCTCACTTACTTAGCTTGTTATCGAGAAACACACTACCTCACTTCACTAAGTTGTTCAATTATTCCTTCTATGATTTTTGACCAAAACAGTTTGGCATCCACCGTGGGGCAAATGGTGTTTTTCATTCTCAAATCCATATTCACTTTCATTATAAACCATTACCTTACAAATTTATACACAAAAATGGTCTCTCAATCAAAAGCTACATCTTGCATCGGTGAAGGTCTTATAGCGATAAGAGTTGGAGCTCAAACCCAAAGTAGCTAAGTTCGAATTGGAAGCAATGGTTTGATGCATTTGAGCCACTATTCCTGGGAGCACAGCAGCCAGTTGCTTAGTGATCTGGGCTGTCATCTTGCGGCTGGAGTTTCCTGCGGGACGACGAGGGAAACGAGAAGACATGCTTAAAAGACATAAGAATAATACGTGTATGAGTTATCGAGTAAAGATTTCCATGAGTAAGATACTTAAACCATTTGAAATAAATATAAAAATTTCATAATACTAAAACCACATGAAAATTATATTTAATTGAAATTAGGATATTCATGCATCACCATGATTTTTCAAATACAACTTAATACTCATAAAGAAATCGAATTGAAAAATTCAAGTGTTCATGTGTCACCATGACTTGTTGAACTTTTCAATTAAAACCACAGGATAAACAATTGAGACTTAGTAATCATACGTCGCATGAACCACCATGACTTGTATGCAATATAAGCGTAGGAGTGCAATCATTTTCTATTCACAAAGGAAAATGGTTATGTTTGACGACTTAAAGTTGTGGTTTTATGACGTTTGGTGTGGTATGTTTTGGCTTAATAAGTTTCAGGGCCCTTTTCGAACCCTCCAGGTAAGCAACCGGGTTCCGTGTTTGATTGAGATTTATACGCATTGCTTATCCTTGGTGTCAAGGGTTCGAAAAAAAGTGTGTCCCTCTTCCAGTTACTACATGCCTGTCACGTAAAACCATCTTTAAGGGGGTTGAAAAATTTGTATATCGAAACATGAATTGAACATCACAAAATCGTAAAAAAATCCAAAAGATTATAAAAAAAAATTTGTTTAGGCATAAGCCTTTGAGTTTGTGTGTGTATGTGTATATGCGACGTTATAAAATGCCATAATATAATTGCGAGAGTATAAATGAAATATAAATAAAAGTGCGGGGCACATAACACATAGGGTATACATGTAATTTGGGGCCCTAAAATAAACTATAACTATACTAGGTCGTTACGTATAACAACTTATCTTATGGTTACGGCTCTGATACCAATCTGTAACACCCCCGGCTTTAAGCAGAATACGCTCGGGTGTAACGTATAGATCACTCATAAGCTCGTAATGTTATTAAAGTGACAATAATTATATTTATTTCATTTCATATCATCACAAGTACACAAATTGTTCATGAATAAAAAGGAAACTATAAACTAAACACTTCATCGAATAACATAAGTTCTTTTATTTATATAACCTAAGGTATAATAGTTATATTCATCCTTAGCGCACCATCGATTCAATCTGTAGCACATTTAAAATAATATATTTGTCAACAATTATGTTAGTGATTTTTTATAAGTTTTTAGTGTATATGCATATATATAAAAATGCGCGATTCAATGATCGTCATGCAATAAATATTCAAACTTAAAGTAAATGAATTCAGCTAGTGTCGTACTTCCATTCCTTTAGCCGAAGCCGTAGTAACATGGGAAATAAGAACCACCTTACGAAACAACCGAAGTCGTAACATTAGACGACGCAAGTACGTCCTGTGGACCCTCCTGCTATGCGTATACGTTTGCGTAACTTCCACCATAAAAATTGTAAACACGTTGCAAGCAAGTTCACATATAATCATAAACAATATGCAAGAATAATATTAACATGTACAATAAATGAGAACCGGTTTGTAAACAAGCTCGTAACTAACGAAATAAAAACTTGTGACATGCTACACCCCAAAGATATTAAAAGCGTTAAAACGGGGTTACGAAAAACTCACATGGAATGAGGAATAGGGTAACAAGACGACGATAACGATTAAGGCAAACTAGTTGGTCCCGCAAGAAGTCCCGACAATTTGTTCTAATTATAAACAAAATGAATATCTAAAACAAACTAAACGAACTAAAAACGAAAGCATAAAGATAGGTTATAATAGACTTGGGATCGTTAAGATGTTCACATAAAATTTTATAAGCAATTTAAGTATTAAAAAGAATTATTATTATTAATATTATCATTATTATTATTATTATTATTGGTTTAATAAATGTATTTATACTTTAAGTGAAAATATTTAGTATAGCATTATTAGTACAAAAGTATATAGGTTTATAAAGATACATACATACTATATATATACATACATATATATATACATACATATATATATACATACATATATATATATATATATATATATATATATATATATATATATATATATGAGAGGAATCTTTTGAGAACCATGTTGAGTTGTAAGAACTTAAGAACTCCATTATAGGCCACACATTTAATTAAATGGATTGTAATATGTGGTTGAGATTAAGGTAGTGTTTGGTATGCAGGAATGGCAATAGGAATGGAATGATTTATTAAGTGGGAATGAAAAAAATGGTATTTGGTTACTCAATGGAATGGAATCATCCATTACACATGGAATCCCATTCCTTCCCACCACCTTCTTTTTTTTTCATTCCATTCCTCCTTCACCATATTTTCTTAACAACACTACCACCTAACAACCACCACCACTACCATTGGCACCACCACCAACTCTGCTGACACGACCACCACCGCCACCATCGCCACCGCCACCACCATTTTCGTCGCTGGAGCTACCACCGTCGCTATTGTAGGGTGTTTTTTTTTTGTTAAAAAGTATTTTGAGATATAAGTGTTTTTATTATTTCTATTTCATTTCTACAATTTTTTTGGATACCAAACAATAAAAATTAATAATTGATTTCATTCCTATAGGTTAACCAAACAAGCCAAAGGAATGGTAATGATCTATTTCATTCCCTTGTCCATTCCATTCCTTCTCCCATTCCATTTCTCCTTCATTCTATTACCTCCAACCAAACATATCCTAAATGTGACAAAAAAAAAATCAAAGTATGAGAGAGAATAAAGATGTAAGTGGTTACACTAACTTTTACGTCTGTTACACATGTGTAAAAAGTCGACTCGGTGCGTAAAAAATTCTATAATTTTTTTACGTATATGTAACCTACATATATTACGCATGTGTAAAAAAAAGTTTTAAAAAAAAACGTTACGTTGAATTCTTTCGAGTTCTTAAAACTTAAAGGGGTTCTTATTTGAAATCTCCCGTATATATGTAGGGAATGTATAATTTGAAAACTCTAATGAGTTAAGAAAACCCTAAAAACTCATATAGTGGCTAACATTTATCCACATCACACATCTTTTACTTATTCATATTATAGTGATAAGGGCAAGAAGGTATTTTAACTTTAATCTTGTAATATTGACTGCTCTCTTTCTTTATTTTATATTTCAAAAGTACAAATAACAATTAACATACTTTTTTCCATCTCTCTTTAGATCTACTAATGAAGAGTTTTCTATTTTTATTTTATCTGGACATTTTGCTCTCTCTCCCTTTCTCATGAATTTGACATTATTTTTCACTTTTGACTTAATTAAAAATGGGTTTTTTAACTTTATGTTTTTATATATTAAATTATATTTTTATCACAAATAATTTTTTTAAGTGTTTCGTACATGTTTATGTTATGATTTTTAACTATTTGTATTGTAGGCCCCTTATATCACATTTGTTTGCATGTGCAACATTTTTGCAATACTTAAGTATAGTTCATGTTCCCAAGAAAGGTTGGACTCTATAAAACACACCACTAAAAAACTTAACATATTTAAATGACAAAGGTTGATTCGATTTAAGTTATTTTCAATAAACTTTTGTTAACCCCCTCTCCACAATCATTTCTCATCTCTCTCTACATTCATCCGTCGATACAATTTATTTAGATCAAAGTGCAATGCATTCAATATTTTAAGTTATTTTCAATTTGTTATTTATAACGATTATTCATAATTATAATTAGTTATTACTAAGTATTGTTCATAAATTGAATTTAAATGAACATATATAATTATTAATTGATTTTAATGTAAATAAAAATTGCGTAATAACACTTTATAACCTTTTTATAAGTAACATTTTACGAATTTTATTTTACAAATGTAAATTCATACTTGTGGATTATTATTACTTTTGTTTTATTAAGTTATACTTAGAATTTAATAAACATTAACATTGTGGCATTTAATCATAAGTAATAATAAATGTGATATGTATGAAACAAATTTCTATAATATTGTAATTTTATAAATGCAACATTTTTAACCTTTATTTTAAAAATGTAAACTAATATATTATTGCAATATATAAAAGTAACATTTTGTAACCTTTATTTTATAAATGTAAATTAATTTGTAATCTTATTTAAAAATATGTAAACAAAATAAATTTGTTACATATTTAAAAAACATGTAAAGTTTTTTAAATAAATACTTGTTAACAATAGCCTAAAATATTACGTTACATATTCATAAATATGTTATGTAATATTATTTAAAAATATGTAAACATAATAATTTTTTTTACACATTTAAAAAACATGTTACCTAATATTCTTTGTTACATGTTTAAAAATATGTAAAATTATTTAAAATTACATTTTTTAAAGTTAAAACAATTATTACTTATCTAAAAATATGTAAATATATATATATATATATATATATATAAACATATTTAAATGAGAAAGTAATAACAAAGTGTTTTAAATTTAAATGACAAAAAAAAAAGGATTACAATACTAATTATTGTCTTAATATAAAAAAAACTAATAAAAGGTAATATAATAAATAAAAAATGGAGCCTACCGAAAGTTAACAAAATAAATAAATTCAATGCTAATTAAAGGTGTAAATGACAAATTGACAATTACGTAAAATGATAATTTAGCATATCTGTAACTTGACAAATAAAAAAAGGAATTGAATGCTAATTTAAAGCATATAAACTTTCAAATAACATTTCTCGTCGGTTGTTGGTGATAAATAATAACTAAGTGATTTGATGATGATTTCACCAAGGAGCGGATCAACACCACCGTCGGAACATCCTTTTGCAGTGTCTGAAACAAGCTTCTTGTGGCGGTGAAGTTTGTTGATGTTGTTCCTTACCAACGACTTCGCTGCCGCTGCCGGAGAGAATATACGTTGCAAGTTGCAATTCTCATTCATAGGCTGAGATGGTGGTCAACCTTGAAGATGGTATGTGATCGATTTGAATTTGTTTAGATCTTAAATTTGAATTTTCATATCTTGAAATTGAATTCTTAGAGCATCTCCAATGCTTTAGGCATGGTTTGAAATCCAACCATCCTAATCATCCACTCATATTCTCTCTCCTTCCATTCTCACTGCTTCACCCTCTCACACACACCTTACAAACCATATTGAAATTCCAAACTCTTTTCACTCTCTTCTCCTCTCTCTCTTCCACCTAGGAGTCACCTATGATTCAAAATACCCAAAACCTCACCGTTAGAGATGCCCTTATGTATGAGAGAGAGAGAAAAGAGAGAATGATATGTGATGGATGCAGAGATAGAAATGAGAATATAATAAAGGTGAGATAATGAATCTTTTGAAGTTTGATTTGATTGTTGAATGAGAGAAGAGATAACTGAATATTTACATATCCAAAATACCCTTGTGTGTACTTCACCCATTTAAATATTGTATTTAAAAGTCATAAATCAAACTTTTTAATCTAATCCGTAGGTGGACTAGATCTATGGTCACAATAGAGTTTTCAAGGTTTTCTTAACCCAATAGGGTTTTAAATATAACCATACCCTATATATATATACTAGATTTTATCCCCCGTATTACGGGGATTGTTTTACATATTCGTTTTTAATATATATATATATGGATTTTAATTTAATTCATTGTAAGAAAGTTAATAATTAATATACTTGAGGTTTGATGATAAAATGGTTTCACAAATAAATAATATGTTATAATCCGGTTTAAAAGCTATTTGAGTTTAGTGATACCCATTACCCGTTTATTTTCTTTACTATAAAATTGTTTCTTAATTATAAATAATATCTTTTTTAAATAAAATAGTATATTAATTTTTAGTATATCTCTATTTTATAGGATTTTCATATCAAATATTTGATGAGATTAATTTTTAATATAATGAGATGCTATAACCCGTTTAAGAGCTATCTGAGTTTGGTGAGACCTTTACCCGTGAATTCTGGTCAAATGCGTGAGAAGCCTTCATTTACAAATAAAACAATCTGATGGCTTGAGAGAATGATTGTTTTACATTATTCGTTTTTTAATATTTATTTCTTGGATTTTAATTTTCTTTATTGTAAGATAGCTAATAATATACTAATAATATACTTAAGATTTGATGATGAAATGGTTTCATAAATAAATGATATGTTATAACCCGTTTAAAAGTTATCTGGATTTGGTGACCCATGACCCGTTTATGTTTTTTACTATAAAATTGTTTATTAATTATAAATAATATTCTTTTCTTTTTAAATTGAATATTAAATTTTAGTATATCCCTATTTTATAGGATTTTCATATCAAATAATTGGTAAAATTAATTTTTAATTTAATGAGATGTTATAACCCATTTAAGGGTTATCTTGTTTTGGTAAGACCCATACCCATGAATTTGGGTTAAATCACCATTTAAAACTCAAGCAATCTGGTAGCTTCCATAAAAGGGGAGGGCGACCACATCGCGACACGTAGGATTTTAGGGGTTTCATATATATATATATATATATATATATATATGTTGAAATGAGAATTTATTTTAAGAGTTTACGGTGTTTAGTTTGTTTTTTTTTTTTGTAACGGCCAACTAAGTAACGCCGGGTACACCGTAGCGACCCCCAATGGCTAAAGGTAGCCTAAGCCGTCCACGAATCCGGACGGACGGAGCCCCTAGCGGTCCACCTATTGAGGGATTCCCCGGATAAAACTCGACCCCCACGCCCGACAAACGGCACGACAGCGAAGAGCTGGTAAAACTGAGTGAGATCAGGACTCGAACCCTGGCAATCTAGGGTCATCCCTAATATCTCCCATATAAATTGGTGATAGTGGGGTTTAGATAATAATGTTTGGTTAAAACAAAGAAAAATAATTACAAAACCGGACAGGGAGGGTTCGAACCCGCGCCCCTGGCCAGACTTAAGCTTTAACATGAAGTGCACCGGGCAACTGGCTAACTTGCTGAAACTAAGAAATGTAAAATACTTAAACATAATCCCAAATCAAACCATAAACCTCAAGAACCTTAGGATTCAATTGTGGGTCTTACACTCTATGTAAATCAAAATTGACAGAGGGAATGTCAAGAGGGTTCAAAACGACCTACAAGCTATGTTTAATTACCTGAAATGGTTAAGAATTGATTGAGATACAAGAGTTAGGGTTTTCGGCCAAAGATGATTTCAATCGTGTTTCTGGACAGTTTTACAGATGCACTAGTGATAGGGTTATGCTTCGGAACTATGAGGGGATGGTGTAGTGCTTGCGAATTGGATTATAGACCAGTATTTATTGGATAACGAGGTCAATTTTAGTCTGCATCTAAGGTTAACGAAAATTGGTGTGAATTGATTCAGTCAGCTGCCAATGATTCAATGTTTCCATGTAGGAGGAAGCCGTGTCAATGATGAAGCACAAAATCTCGTCAATCCCTGAATTATTGGCTTGATTTTAGGATCAAAATCGAGATGGGAATGGGAGGGAAAAGAGAATAAATAATTTTGCTTAAATTGCAAAGTAGACCCCGATGTACGGGGTGGTGTTTGCACCTTATTCATAGTTTTAATATTCGAATAGAATTTAAAGGAAAAAATAACGTCATGAAGTAAATGATAAATAATAAATCAACGATTATATTAAATACTCGGGTTCGATTACAAACGGGTACATAAAATGATAAACAAATATTAAACCAAATTTTGATGAATGTCACAACGAAGAAGGAAACGAATCACAGTTTTCGATCGGATTTGATTGAACATCTTTGGAAAAACAAGTAAAATGATGGCAATGACTAAAAATAGTTGTAACTTTTCTTAATTTTTATTTATATATTTTTAAATTTAATTTAGTTTTTTTATTTAGTTTGTTTTTATTATTGTTATTGTTATTATTATTATTATTTTATTGTGTTGGTTTTTTTTGTTTTATGAAAAAAAGGTTTAAAGCCATTCGGGGCGTTAAATTAAGCGGAATTATAGTTTGGGGCTTCAAAGCCCCTAGTGCTCACGTGACGATTACGTGACACTGTGGAGGGACTTTAATGACAGGATAATCTCGACTTAAAAGTGAACAGCCTAATGATAGAATGGATACATGATCATTCACTATTTCACATGATTAAAAGTGACGAATAAATACATTTTTAATGACAGAATAATCTCGACTTAAAGCAATAAATAGTAGAGCATAAGAATTAGAAAACATAAATAATATAAATGACGATCTTTCGTCATGTAGATTAAGGTCATGTAGAGTCTTAATGTCTTTTGGTAACCATGCCAAATACTAAGTTAAAATGGTAATATATCATTTGTTTGTATTTATGTTATTTGAATATGTTGATGTCATTTAACATCTTTAAACAACAAAAATACTACTGGAAAACAAAATGATATAGCATATCCTCCTAATTTAACATTTGACTTAATTTAACATTTGACTTTATATTGTGGATGATTTGGCGAGAAGTGCGAGAAATTAATATGGACCGTTAGTTTATTATAAGTTTTAAATGTTTGAAAATAAATGAAAAGGTTGTAATTGCAACATTAAATGCATTTTCTCTTCAATTAATACAACTAATAAATATTAATTTTTCTTTCCAATTAACATAACTAATTAAACTAAAATAATTAAAAAATTATGAAGAAATTCATCTACTTTTGTAAGATACTTCTTGTCACACCCGGCCTCAAGAGCCTAGCCGTGTGACCAATAGTTGGTACTGGTTTTGTTAATTTGCAAAAATTTGATTACGCAGCGGAAAATGTTTAATAAAATATTTACTTTCATAACATAGGGAATTAAATACCCTTTTTCATTTTACAAAATTACTTGCTTTATAAAACAAGTTAATATGCTTCGTTTACAAAATTAGTTGAGCCATCAGCTGTATTCTATGCCTAGCGATCTTCTATCTCCACCCACATATCCACTTCTATACCTTACTCCTGGTTACCTGAAAACACTTTAAAAAAAAATACGTCAGCTACATGTTGGTGAATAACGCTGACTCGATAAAAGGTTTTCATAATTCGTTATGACACAATCACCAATAGCGTTCCACGACTCAGTGAGTCTCAATCCCATCTCATCGGAACTAAACATACGCACAAACTACTTAATGGACGGTTGCACGCCCTAGAGACAGTTACTTGCCTCATGGTCAGTATGTCTGTAATGTGCCAACCACAGATCATATATGTAAGGATCCAGACACATGTGTATTTTAGCCTAAGTGTATAATACTACCTTGTATCAACATGTTTTAAAGGATTTGAACCAACCCTCATGTAAATTCTTTTCTAACTCTTTACATATGGATAACCCTCCATAATCTAAAAGAGTAAATACTTAAAAAAAATACATATTCATGATATTAAAAAGGTTAAGCGTATTAACCTTTTGATCAGTTTTTAAACTAACAATTTATCTGTGCTTGATGAACAATTACCTCGGACCTATAGTTCGAGAATAATAGTTTAATAATTTATCTAGAGCGAATGATCTAGCTTCAGACTTTTAGTCCAATTTATAGCTTTTAACCTTGGTAAAACATTTCTTTAAACTTAAAAGTCATTTTTATTCAAAATGATTACTTTAGTTCATATAACGTTGGGTGTGGCATGCTTTGGCCTAATAGGTTCGAACACTCTCATCAAACTCTCCAGGAAAGTAAACGGGTCCCGCGGTTGATTGGGATTTATACGAATTACTTTCCTTAGACAAGAGACTTGACTACCGGCATTATCACACTTCCAGTTACTACATGCCCGTTAAGCTTTTCTGTTTAATTAGTTATAAATATTCTTTATATATAAATTAATGTTTCTTCGTTTATAAGAAAATCAATTAACAATAACCTTTTCATGTAAAACCTTATGGTTCTTAGTAATAAAGAAACTCTTATTTTTGTAAACCTTTATATATAAAAAAACTTAAATATATATAAAAACTTTACAAGGTTTAGGCTATACCCTCGACTAGGATCTAAGATATGAATTGAAATTACTTCAACTTAATTCTTACCTTAAAATGGGTATAACGCTTAAGGACGAACGAGGAGTACTTCGACTATACGTAGGGTATCGGGGTATAAAACGTCGAAACTCTATAGTGGCGTCGGGATTCCAACTCGATGGCACAAACTTCGAGAAAGTGAGAGTGGTTTGGTGTTCGGGATGCCACAAATGAGCAACCCATGACCACTATTTATAGTTGAAACTCACGCCCTCGGTCGGACCGTCGCTCGCCACCATTCATTCTTATGATGACATGTGTCCTTTCTTGTTTACATGCGGCAACACATGTTATTCCATATGGTTAGTCACTGGACACATGTCGATTTCATCCGATTAGTCATCGGACATGTGTCGCTTCATGCGATTAGTCATTAGGACATGTGTCGCTTCATGAGAGTTACATATATATTTTAGCTAAATGACTAATTGATCCCTCAACTTCCTAAATTGACAAAATTGGTATGGAAATTTTTGGGATGTTACACTTCTCTTCTCGATCTCTTGATTTTTTATCCTACACAAATACAATTTATTCATACACTAGAATTTCTTTTAACTCAATATATCAATATCCATTAACATGTGGTTTTATTCATAGCCGTCAATATATATTTTTCTCAATTAATATATCTACATAAACTAACACATACCTACAATGTGATGAATTGTACAAAATAAAATATCCTACACATGCTTGTATTATAATATAACAAAAAATATACAACATGTAGTCCTACACAAAACATGTAACCTACATTTGTTCTAAGCATAAGAAAGCATATAACCTACACAACAATATGCAACCTACACACCATCTATGTATATATAAGCTACACAAAAAATACATATATCCTAAATATGTGTATATTACATATCAATAAAAGTATACACCATACACAAAAACATAAACATGCACTTGTATTTCAGCATCAACAATTATATATAACCTACACGAAAGTGCACAAAACCTGCGCATGTATATTTAATATTAACAAAAACATTTGAAGGTTGTATTTTAAAATACACATGTGTAGGTTATATGCATTTTTGTGCAACTTATATATACTTGTTGATGTTGAAATTCATATGCTTGCTAGATATTTATGCATACATTATGTTTTTTATGCAAAAACACAAATGCAGGTTATATGTTTTTGCAAAGGTTGTATATTTTTGTTAAAATTAATGTCCACGTAGAGGATACATGTATTTTTGTGTAGTTTGTATAGTTGTTAATATTGAATTTTATGCGTAAATTGCATGTTTTTGTGTATGTAATGTGTTTTACTCAAAACTAGTGTGTTATATGATTTATGTAACTCGTATATTTTATTGTTGATATTTAATGGACACATGCGTATGATATATATTTTTTGTATTATTCATCACAATGGTTTTGTAGTTATGTCAAACTGAGAAAAAAATATATGTACTAATGACTATTAAAAAAGTTACGCATTGATGGATGTTGATATATATGAAAGAAATTATAGTGTAAGAATAAATTGTATATGTTTAGGATGAAAAATCAAAAGAGAAGAGAAATAAGTTACAAAATAGATGAATTATTTATATTTTATTTAAATATATTAGTTTGAGTAGGTATATTAATTCGAGAGAGAAATTAATGGTTTTATTAGTTGTATTAATTGAAGATAAAAGGTATTTAATGTTGCAATTAAAATCTTTTCATTTATTTTTAAACATTTGAAACTTATAATTAAATTAGTGGTTTATATTGATTTTTTTTTACTTTTATCCATCACCTAAATAAAAATTCATCTTTTAACAATTTTAAACATAATAATTAGCTAATCGTTTTGATGTTCAAAAGGGGGTTGCGGCTTTGCTGTTCAAAAGGGGGTTGCGGCGCAGCTTGTTGCCCGTTTGCCTGCCACTTTATTGTAATCGTTTTATAGTAAATTATATAAAACTTCGATTAGCTAATTTTAACGAATTGTGACAAATGAGAGCTAATAATAGTATTCTAGTAAAAGGTTTTTTTATATAAAAAATAAGAAACTTTGTATAACTCCCTTAAACACAACATCACAAACTCAACGAGCAAAGATGGTTAGAGTTTGTCCATGATTCACAAAGTCAATCTAGTTTAATCTTAAATAGCAAAGATATATATATATATATATATATATATATATATATATATATATTTTTGTTAATTCTTCTTGCTTCTCTAACTATATTCGCAAACATAAATTATAAGAATAAAACACATATCTTGAAAAAAAATACTATGTATTCAGTCTAACCTACCTTCATTAGTGAACAAAGACAAATTGAACGTGCCGCCCTGCAAGTCGAAATTCAGCACATTCTTCTCATTGACATTGGACGCTTTCTTGTCTAGCTCATAAGCGATGGCAGCTACAGTCGGTTTGTTGTTGATACCCAAATCCCATAATATTATAATGCCTTGAGATGACGCCGGCGTGAATGTTAAATTACAAACCCTAACAGTCAAGCAGGAGGTGAGATATGTGAATTGGAAGCGTTTAATTGGAAGGTGATTTTTCCGTCCAGTGGCAGCATCGGAGAGTACTTAAAGCAATCATCGGGTATACTAAGAGGCCTTCCAGAATTGATTCCTTTGCACTGAATTGATTTATTAGCATTGACCTATATTTATTGGCATTCAATTGCCCGTGGCCATCAATTGATATTCTCAATCATCGCATATACATATAACAACCATCGCCATCTGTAACCAACATTAATTTTAGCGGCTTGATATCAAATGACAAAATAGCCGATTTGTCTATTCAATAATATAGATATAATATAGTATAAACCTTAAATCAATTGATTAGGCACCTTAAATTCAATGAATTTATTGAGAATAAAAAGACATGCGACCACGATGATGAGTTCATTGGTGTATTAATGTTTGGGTTAAATAGGATTATAGGTCCTCTATATAGATCTCAAGACTTGACCCGGATCAATCCGTGTTGTTGGTTAGCGGAAATCACCAACGACATTCGGATCTTAGTTTTGTTTGTTTTATTTGCTAGAAAGGAGGAAGAAAATGAAGAGAGAAAGTTTATTTCCCAAAAGTGTTTCTTGAATGAGAAAATGTTGTTTTTTAGTTCTTTGGAGAAATGGTTAAGTGGCCCTTTTATAGGGTCCCCATTTCTCCAATACTTACAAAGTAAACGTGCAAAATAAACATACCGAGTATGTAATACATCGACCAAAAGCAAACTAGAACAACATATACAATCCTAAAAACATTATATAATATTGGCCCTACAATCTCCCTCTAGGATTGAGTATGTCGAGTAACCTTCGTCAAGTTCTTTGCTTTGTCTTTATTTCTTGAAACTTAGTACTTGTCTTGATCCAGGGTCTTGAACCAGATTGGATATTGGACAAATCTTTATTTTCCGTTCTTATCTTATTTTCTAGGAAGGATCGGCAACAACAAATTTTAGAAACATCAGATGCGCGAGGCTTGACATCTAATTTTCTTTTGTTGACTTTCTTGAGCCGACTGGTTTCTTTCCTTGTTTTCAAATACAATTAGTTCCTTTTTAGGTTCAACCACCAACTTTCACATTCTCATTTTCTTTTAAGCGCTTCAGCACCTACAACTCTAAGCAGACTTGCTCTTGATCTACCTGTCCATATACACCTGCACAAAACTTAGAACGAATAAGATTCGTTCACAGACCCTTCGAGGGTCAAGGAAGAATTTGTTCAGAGGCCCTCCCAATTTCTGTCCCTCAACTTGTAAATGATTTATTTAAGTCCCAGATTTCCAACGAACTTTGCATGAACGACCTTGACAACAAAACACATGATTTTGAATGAAACAAAAGTTTAACAAAATATGTACGAACATAATAAAAACTTAAAATCTTTTTGGCATTTTCATATATTTTAAAAATAACGAAAATATATACATAACATTTTGAAGTTGAAACTAAAATAAAACAAAATCAAAATAAACAATAAAAGATAGTAGTAAAGATGAAATTAATATTATATATCAATAATATTTACAAAATTTTCTAAATTATTTTAATATTTTTGTGAGAAAGATCACAACATGGAATCATATTGATTTGCAAAGCTCTAGATCGCGTTTCCATTTTGATATTATTATGTCACAATTTCATCACCGACTGTAGATATTGTCCGTTTGTTTAACTTGACAAGTGTTTTGATGCCAAAGTGATACGTTTAAAGTACAATTAGGCACGGTGCTTATGTGGTCCCCACTTAATCAAACATGTTACTGATTCCATCATATCTCGGGCCTACTTTGTGTTAACATATCACCTCAACTTGACTTAAACCTTTCTTATTTGATCACAGTATTCTTATTAACATACTTGACACTTTGTGCTTTATTTTTGCACACTTGACTCAATCTAGAAAAATCAAAAGAAAACAGAAGATTCAGAGCCTTAACAATCAGATCTTGTATGACTACAAATAGAGAAAGTCCAAGGCTTGAATCAAAATAAATGAAGAAATAAAGCAGAAGTTAAAATCCTAAACGACTCTTTTTCTGATTTTTCATTTTGTTTTTCTGTTTTTCTTTTTCTTTTCATGACTCTTTTGTTTTTCTTTTTCTTGCCTTTCTATGAGGCTTTTCTTTACTCAAATAAAGATTAAAAATTGACACTTATTTCATAAGGCAACTGTGATCAGGTAAAGAGAGGCTTGGGTATGACATGTATAACTACATTTCCGCCTTCATGAATATGACTTCACAGAATCATGCAACCGCTTCATAATCATATATCCACTAGTACCGGCAGGAATTTAGGTTTATATCACCCGACACTTACTTGTTTGTCAAGCCTGTCTACACATCTGTGAGTGATTTTGTAGACTTTTGATCTACTCTTTTCATGCGCTAGGATCATTGCATATCAATGTACTATCATTTTCCAATGGTCGGATCAATTTCTCAAAATTTGAAAATTTTAATTATCCGACTACCTCTAAGCAGGAGCTCCCTCTAAACGGGACAATTCCTTTTAGATTTTCTTAAAAGTAATGTAAAATCTTTTTGCTAAATCAAATGATTTGTTTTTTCTTTTCTCAAGATGAATTGAAAATCTTTTTGGTGAGTTAAACTTAACTCATTTTCTCCTTCTAAAATTGTGACATATTTGAAAAATATTTACAATTTTAAAACAAAAGGATAGATAGGTTGTTTTTATCAAAATTGATCATGCCGAGCGATTCGACCAGAAATTCAAACCGGGCATGATCGATGGCTTTAATGAAAAGGTCAGCAAAGTTGTTGTTAGATGGACTATCTTAAGCAAGCATTATCACATTGTATGACACAGTTGAAGAGATTCAAACCGAGACCCAACAGCTGATGCTGGATCCATCACTTGAGAGAAGTAGTTGGACGAGGTTAGTTTGAGAAATGCTCGAAAAGTTGTTGTTGAACCATTTAAACAAGGCTTCCCTTCTTTGAAGTTTGTTCTCCCATGTCGCTTACGAAAGACTCGAATCCGCCATCGAATGGTTTAGCATCAAATAGCATGGGGGTCGTCTCCCATCATATGCCGGGTGCAATCACTATCTAAGTACCTAATACTATTGATAGTCCTCCTTGATTGACCCTGCATGCACTAAGCGCTTAAATAGACATGGGTTCCCGGCACACTTTTGTCCCGGGAAGGTCAACCGTAAATCGACCAAACTTAATTTTATTTCCTGAAAACCATTTATTTCTTGTTGGGGCCTCACTTGATGAAGAGCAGTCCTTAGGAATCCAAGCAAAAACTTGTTCCTTGGTTTTGGCAATTTTGGACCTCTCTTTTCTTGCTTTTGAAACTATTTTTGGTGAATCCTTAGACTTTATAGTCTTAGGATCCTTTTTGATTTTATCCTTCTTGGTTTCCAAAAAGGTTTCTTTTTGTGTTTTACTTTGGATCTCAAATCTATTTCACTGGGTTCACTATCAGCTTGATCAGTCTTTGAATCAGGGCTACTAAAAGCTCCTTTTGGGGACCGACTAAGCCGCCTTTGAATATCAAGCTGTTGCTTGAACCAGTGCTTGCAATGTCTTGCAAGGTGAGAAGAGTGACCACACACAAAACAACACTTTCTCCTAGGAGTGCCATAGAACTCATCTGAACTATAATGTGGTTGGTGTGGTGGGAAAGGTGATCCTTAAAAAGGAACATGATTATAAAACCCATTTGTGTAATAAGGATCAACAAAATTTTATTGATAATGACCATAGTAGTTGTATGGCTGAGGATTTCTTGATTGATTGGTTGTTTGAGAAAATGATTGTTTATTTGGTGGAACATATTTAAAAGAAGTACTTGCTTTTTCATTTTCAAAAACTTTACTTTCACTTGAATTATCCTCAGTCTCACAACTTGATGATGAACAACTTGATATGTTCACCTCAACAGGCCTACTTTCATTGACACATTTTTCAACAAAAGTTTCATCACAAACGGTTTCATAATCTGAGTCAGAAGAAGAACATTCATTGTTATTGTACAACTATCATCACTTGAATTTTCACAAAATACATAATTTGACCCTGACTTTAAACTTCCTAACATTGACTCACACACTTTATTACAGACAGGATTGTTAATCATTTTTGTTAGACCCACATAAGACTCAAAACGGGTTTCTAACTCTCCTTTTGGCTTACAACCCTGGTTAACTTTCTCACATTCACCATTTATATCACCTGCTACACAAGACACGTTGACGTTAGACTTATCAGATGATGGAATTGGAGCAGTTGATGGAGAGGAAGCAGGAACGAATTTCACTGGTTTTGGTACTTTACCAATCCGATAAGCCATCTCTTCATCAGGAGAAGTATTATAGCTAAAGTGGGGCAAACTAGTATAACTATCATTCATTGGTGGAGGCACCGCTGAATAATCATATCCTAGCCCCGCTTTAACTTTAGTACTTCTCTGGGCTCCAATAAGATCATCCAATTTCTCAGATGATGCTTCAAATCTTTCAATTTTCTTTTCCTTTTCCCTTTTGTCAGAAGCATCAAGTTTCAAATTCTCAATTTCCTCTTTTAGTTCAGAAATTATATTTTTATAATAGATAACATCATGCTCCTTTATAAAAATCTCAAGTTTAAGATTTGCCACATCATCATGGTGAGTTTTAATCTTTTCAACGTAGATCTTGTCAGCTTTTACATATTCAGCATTTAACTGACAAAGTTTTGCATTTTCTTTCAAAACTTCGTCTTGATGATATCTATAGTATGTGACTTTGTTGATGCATGCTTGAGAACAAAGATTGTGATTTACCTCATCAGCTGGTGATGTGTTGGGAATGATAGGACATGCATGACTGCTTTCACTTGTAGCACTTGTCGCAACTTTATTACTTGTCCCAACTTTATTTTCTTTGGACTGATTGTTCATTTGGAGCTTATCTTCCATTATTTCAAAAGACTTGATGGTAGAAGCCAACTCTGAGAGTGTCATGGTATACAGGTTTGTGGTTCTTTTGATGGTAACCACATTGATGTTCCATGTGTAAGGTAGTGAATTCAACAACTTCATGTTGATCTCAAACAAACCATTGCAAATTTATAATATAAATATAACATCAATGTGGTTAACCCCCCCCCCCCCCGCGATTGCTACAGTACCTCGGAAGCGACTACTACAGTACCCGGTGCAAATTTATTTATTTATTATTTTTTTGAGAATATAACACCCAAACTTCAAAAAAGTCAAAAAGACTTTAGTCTAAAAATTAATAAATCGGCCTAGATCTGAGTTTTAAACTGAATCTGAGCGCGGACACTAAAAACTTAGATTTGGTGACTCTCGTGTATTTTCAAGGTGTAAGGGACTCCAAAAGAGGTGAGTAACACGAAATCAACCTCAAATCCAACAAAAACTAAGATTAAAACCCGAAAAGTTTAACCCGAAAATCACAAAAATCGAGCCGAAAGCTCTGATACCACTTGTAGGGCCTCTAGATGGATCTCAAGACTTGACTCGGATCAATTCGTGTTGTTGGTTAGCAGAAATCACCAACGACACTCGTATCTCGGATCTTAGTTTTTTTTGGTTTATTTGCTAGAAAGGAGGAAGAAGATGGAGAGAGAAAGTTTATTTCCCAAAAGTGTTTCTTTGTAACATCCCGAAATTTCAAGATAATATTAATTATATTACTTAATAATAGAGGGAAAGTTGACTCGGGTTCGGGAAATAAATAAAAGAATAGGAGTTGGTATGGGTCGGGCTAGTGTCGAGTAAGGAGGGAGTTGGGCTTAGATTGCGTGAGATGGGTTAAATGAGAATGGGATTCCAGGGATATAAATATCCCCTAAACCCAAAATATCTTTCATTTTCCACCTTCTTTTTTCACACACTCAAAACACACACATTCTAACCGATCAAGATTCGAAGCCGAGACCCGAGATTTTGTTGATAGATATGAGTTGGTAAGGTAAGAACAAATCCAACAAAGCTAATATTACTGAAAATGGTTAGGATTGGATGGGTTAACCGGACCCGAAACCCAAACTGCCCAAATCGGACCCCTAAAACGTCGATTTTAGGCCGATTTGATGGTTGGGATTTGTAGGCGCCGATCATACGATTCCGTGGGTACCAAAATCTAGTTATTTGGCTAAGAAACGAAGGAGTTATGGGCAAACAGATCTGCAGCGCGATAACTTCGCCTGCAAGATTAAGTTCGCCTGATGAACTTCGCCTTCAAGCGTAACTTCGCCTTCAAGCGTAACTTCGCCTAAGGATAACTTCGCCTACGGCCAAGTTCGCCTAAGGATAACTTCGCCTGAAGCCAAGTTCGCCTAAGGATAACTTCGCCTACGGCTAAGTTCGCCTAAGGATAACTTCGCCTGAAGCCAAGTTCGCCTAAGGATAACTTCGCCTGAAGCCAAGTTCGCCTAAGGTTTAACTTCGCCGGAAGCCAAGTTCGCCTAAGGTTTAACTTCGCCTGAAGCCAAGTTCGCCTAAGGTTTAACTTCGCCTGAAGCTAAGTTCGCCCGAGGGTTAACTTCGCCTAAAGCCAAGTTTGATTAGAAAATAAATTATAAAGCGATAAGTTAAAGTAAGCTAATACTAGGCCACCAGATTAGGTCAGGCGAGTATTGATACGTGTAACTTGTACAGTTAGCCGAGCTCAGTTAAAGAAGGGATTTACAGCTACCAGAGGAAGAAGCAGAGTCCAGGTGAGTTTCTAGCCCCATTCCTTGTTATGTTTTCGGGGCTGTGTGCATACTTGATGTGTTGTTAATACATTTATCCTAAGTGATAAGTGTATGCCATATGTGATATATGTGATATGTATGAATGATTGCTTGATGGTACGTGAACGATCTTCGGATATTGCACGTACTGTCAGGTTGTAACGTTATAAAGATGGTAAGTATGATATGTATGTTTATGTGTATGAACGTAATAAAGTTAATAAAAGAAGGAAATGACGGTTGTATGGTTGTATAGTTACGAAAAGGGTACCGAGCCCTAATAATACTCGAGGTATGATGTATGGTTGTATGGTAACGAAGAGGGAATCGAACCCTACTAATATTCGAAAACAAGGGACCAGACCCTTATAATATCTGTGATGTTAGGGACCAGACCCTTATAATATCTGTGATGATAGGGACCAGACCCTTATAATATCTGTGATGTTAGGGAATCGAACCCTTCTAATATTCGAAAACTAGGGACCAGACCCTTATAATATCTGTGATGATAGGGACCAGACCCTTATAATATCTGTGATGTTAGGGAATCGAACCCTTCTAATATTCGAAAACTAGGGACCAGACCCTTATAATATCTGTGATGATAGGGACCAGACCCTTATAATATCTGTGATGTTAGGGAATCGAACCCTTCTAATATTCGAAAACTAGGGACCAGACCCTTATAATATCTGTGATGATAGGGACCAGACCCTTATAATATCTGTGATGTTAGGGAATCGAACCCTTCTAATATTCGAAAACTAGGGACCAGACCCTTATAATATCTGTGATGATAGGGACCAGACCCTTATAATATCTGTGATGTTAGGGAATCGAACCCTTCTAATATTCGAAAACAAGGGACCAGACCCTTATAATATCTGTGAGGTTATAGGGCGAAAGGCTCTTTAAAAAGTATGATTATGTATGTAAGGAAAGTATGAAGGTAAAAATGAACGTATGATTATGTATGTAAAGAAAGTAAGAAAGTAAAAATGAAGGTAAGAGCACTTAGGTGTATATGAAAGAAAGTTAAGAGATTAAGTATGAAATGTAAGAAGGTATTGTATGATTGTGTGATTAACTAGAACTCACTCAGCGTAGCTGACTTTTAGTATGCACGCAGATGAGTAGGATGAGACAGCTGGCTTGAGTGGAGGACACATGGCAGAAGACTAAAGCCTGGCATCTGAAGATCTGATATGTTTTATAAGTTATGTTTTGATTTTGAAAGACAAGAGGAATGTTTTAAGACATGATTATGAATTGATATGTAATGTTTTATGAAAGTTTTATATTCCGCGTAAAGTTTTTAATTAACTCTGATATTTAGAACTGTGTTTATGAGTAAATCCAACACGAAAGTAGGGTCACCGGGTTCGGGGCCTTACATTCTTGAATGAGAAAATGTTGTTTTTTTAGTTCTTTGGAGAAATGGTTAAGTGGCCCTTTTATAGGGTCCCCATTTCTCCAATACTTATAAAATAAACGTACAAAATAAACATACCGAGTATGTAATAAATCGACTAAAAGTAAACTAGAACGACATATACAATCCTAAAAACAATATGTAATATTGGCCCTACAAGGATGAGTTCATTTTGTTAATGTGTGAGTTAGTGAGCTTATTATAACTTGGTTATCTAATTAATTGCAATCATTAATCTAGTATAATGGTGGGGTTATTTGTAAGGCCCCATTCCCGGAAACCCTACTTTGGTGTTGGATTTACTCATAAACACAGTTCTAAAATCAGAGTTAATTAAGAACTTTCGCGGAAAACTAAAAACATCAACCATCACATTACAAAACGTCAAATCATGTCTTAACATACAAATTGTCTTTTAATAAACATTAACATAAAATAGTCATGACACTTCTTCATATAAGCCAGTCTCTTTAGCTCATGCCATGTGTCCCTCCTCAAGCCAGCTACCTCAATCTATTTGCCTGCGCGCATACTAAAAGTTAGCTACGCTGAGTGAGTTCTAGTTAATCAATTAACATACATTAAATTCATATCCTTACTCATACGTGTCCGAAGATACGTATTCATACCTTACCTGTTATTACTTCTTTCATACATACTTTATATACATGAATACGTAGTTACATACTTTCTTTCATAAAACCCTATGTTATACTATAAACTATTCTATCTTAAACATCACATGTATTATAAGGGTCTGGTCCTAACATCACAGATATTATGAGGGTCTGGTCCCTAACATCTCAGATATTATAAGGGTCTGGTCCCTTCTGTCTCGAATAACCATACCTTTATCATACGTGCATACTTTACATATCTTCTAGTTATAAATATATATACATACTCGTTCATACAATCATTATGTAACAATACATTCAATACACAATCATACACGTATCATACACTTATCAATCAAGTAAGTGTATTATCTACCACATAGGAGTATGCACACGCCCTGAAAACATAACAGATAAAGGGGCAAGAACTCACCTGGAGTCGATTTCTCTCGCCGTTAATGGTAATGCCCTTCCTTAGTTGTACACGGCTAACTGTACAATACATTACGCGTGTCAATTATCCATTACGACTACTTCCTACATCTAAGTTAATGAAACCCTCAACTAACGGGGGTCCGGGGGCAGCGCCCCTGGTAGCGGGGTCTAGGGGCGGCAGCTCCTAGCAGGGTCCAAGGGGCAGAGCCCCTGGCTGGGGTTGAGCTTAATAGGTCCTTTATCAAAAACGCATCATAAAATGAATCGGGTCACGTTTTAATAGCAACTTAAACAATTTCGCATGGGAGGAATTTCGCATGGAAGAATTTCGCTTCGCATGGAAGTATTTCGCTTCGCATGGAATTTCGCATGACTTTTTCGCTGGAAGTATTTTGCTTCGCATGACTTTTTCGCTTCGCATGGTCATGCGATGCGATTTCCTTTTCATATGAAAACCCATTTTTACTTCATTTTCACTATTTTAAGGCCATTTTCCTCCGAGACTCTTCCTTAGGACCCGATTCTACTCTTTTTATGAGTTTTGGGTCGTACCAACTTTGTATACCCGTGTTTTTCATGGTCCGAACATCATCTTTTGTCCTACAACACTCCCGTGAGGTTATAACTTACCAAGTTTATGTTTTTCTTACGTTCTACAACCCGATCTATCGTTCTATCAGTTTGCATGTCGAATCAACCACAAAACTTTCCCTTTTAAACCAAAACTCACCATTTTGCTTCGGGTTCGGTTCGGATCTGGACCAACTCGTAGATCTGGACGTGTTCTTGTTGGTTAAACGGTGTTTACATACGAGATTCTTCCTTCTTCTTACATGGATTTGGATCCGGAATGTAGAGAGAAAGTGTGTGTGTTCTTGAGTGTGTGTGTGTGTTGTGAAAGGAAAGAAATGACGAAAGAGTGGAGGGGTTGGGTTTATATAGGGGCTAGGGCCCCACAACCCACTCACAATTCCAAGTCCAAATATTATCCAAACACTTAACACACGACTAATTTAACGACACACAGTTAATAACAAAACTTTCTGTTACTTACTATTTAACAAAAGTTGGATGTTACATTATTATTATTATTATTGTTGTTGTTGTTGTTGTTGTTATTATTATTATTATGTCATTAACACTTTTGCCTTAGATGTTATACAGTATGCATAAAATACGTATAAAACTTTTAAAAGAAGTTCTTAACATGCCATGCTAAATGCTTTATTATATATATATATATAGAAAAGGGTTAAAATAAAAATATAAAGTTTCTTAAGAATGATAAAAAAGGATTAAAATGAAGCTCTGAAACTATGTGAGCATAGCAAGGAAACTATGTAGCCAAAATCCTAGATCATAGGAAAGTATTTGGTATTTTGGAAACTACTAATATGAACCACTATATCCTAGATTTAAAGGCCTAGATCTATTCTTACTCTTCTTAGAAAACTATCTTTTTTTTACTTTAACTCACCCCTATATATATATATATATATATATATATATAGGGGTACATTAACGTACAATAATTGCTTAACGTACATTGGTACGCGAAATAAGTTCTAGGTTAAAAAACCAAAAACATTCAAGCCAAATTTCCAGCCCTAAAACGTTCAAGGTTAAACTACGTTCAGGCTTAAACTCTGATACATTCAAGGTTAAAACCCATCAATCAAAACTCAAAATTTATCGATTGAAGCTTTAAATTGATGATTAAATGGATCAATTTCAAGGTTAATTGATCAAGCAGGTTTAACGATTTCAATTTCAATTGGAAATTGATCAACTAACCTGTGAACAACGATCGATGGTCGTGATGGAAGATGTCGGTGATTACGATGGTAAAAGATGGTCGTGACGATGGACAGTGGACTTTGAAGGGACTGCAGAGGCGGTGGACGACAAACAGATCGCTTAGTTGTGATTTTAGGGTTAGCGTGCTTTTGAAATCAAGAGTTAAGGTTGTCGTGTACTTAATGTACGATGAAAGATTATTGTATTGGATCCTTTATCTGTTATATTTATATATATAAGAAAACCCAAAAATCCTATGTGTCGCGATGTGGTCGCTCCCCTTTTTTATGGAAGCCACCAGATTTCTTGATTTTTAAATTGAGGCCTCTCATTGATTTAACCCAAATTCATGGGTATGAGTCTCACCAAACCCAGATAGCTCTTAAACGGGTTATAACATCTCATTAAATTAAAAAATAATCTCATCAAATATTTGATATGAAAATCCTATAAAATAGGAATATACTAAAAATTAATATCCTATTTTATTTAAAAAAAATATATTATTTATAATTAAGAAACAATTTTATAATAAAGAAAATAAACGGGTAATGGGTATCACCAAACTCAGATAGCTTTTAAATCGGATTATAACATATCATTTATTTGTGAAACCATTTCATCTCAAACCTCAAGTATATTAATTATTAACTTTCTTACAATAAATAAAATTAAAATCCAAATATAAATATATAAATATTAAAAACGAATAATGCAAAACAACCCCCGTAATACGGGGATAAAATCTAGTATGTGTATATATATATATATATATTCGCACATCAAGATAATATTAAATTAGTGGTCTTAGAAAGTGGAAATATGTAAACGCCTCAATTTAAAATTATAATGTTTTACAAAGTTATGAATTTGTCATTGCGACAGGGTTACAACATTCATATTTTGATATAAGTTTTATACAATATTGAGTTGGCGCGTAGGCATAACCCAATAGTTATATATTTTATCTTTACCGATGAATGTTGTCAAGAACATGTTTTCGTATTATAACTAATAATTATATGGGTTGATATGATTTATGATGTAAAAAATGGTACCATTATAAAAAGTCATGGTAAGTGTATAATTTTACATCAAGATAGTAAATGCGTAAGATTTTCTGTAAAATAAAGTTTTAGCTCTTCTAGTAAAAAAATAACCTAATTTTGTTTATAAACTACTTTTTTAGAATCACTATTTCTACAAACATTCTCATGCTCATCGTAAGCATAATTTGTTCTTAGTATGGTTGCTAGAATAACATAATTTTTTACATCAGATTCTTTAATCAAAGATGACAATTATTATTATTTTTTATTAAAATCCACAGTTCTTAACATGTAAACTCACACACACACTAATCATTATCGCAATGCATATCTATAGTTGTCAACTCTCTTATAAGCATGCATTCGTCCATGCATACTTCAGTAGTAATTAGGTATACCACGTTTAGTTGTCAATTCGTCGAATTAAGTTATGTGAATCATCATAACCAAACTAATGTGTCCAGTAATTGTTTTTCAAAATTAATTAACGAACCATGTCTATGTGGCTATCCATGAGATAGGAGTTACAATTATATAGTTCATTGCATGACCTGAACCTGAAGTGTAGTCACACTTTTCTCACATTGATTTTACAACTAAAGTAATCGTGTTTCATAATCAAATCATTAAAATTGCTTGACATTGTTTGTCCACCTAGCATAATCTATATTATATTATTAAACACGAGTGATGGACAGTGAAGATAATTTCACAATTACATGACAGGGATAAAAAAGAAATTTCATAATTGGACAGAAAAAAGTAATTTGACAATCCCTCGATTCCCTTTTAAAGCGCTCGATACAACTTGACGAAGCTTCAGTTTTTGTGAAATTACTATTTCTTCCACTAGGCATGCAAAAGGTTTCGATCCTTAATTTCCCCTTCACTCGGTAAATACTCATAGCGATATTAATGATTAGTTTTGATTCGTTTATGATTAAATAGGTTTCCAATCATTTAAACTATTAATGATTTAACTTCATATTGTTCAGCTTACCGCCTTCAATTGATTCATTTATGATTAAATCAGTTTCCAATCGTTTGATAATCATTTGTTTCGTTCTCAAATTGTATAAAACCAATTGGGGATTGCATAATTCTTGATCGTGTGGGTGATCTCTAGCCAACTTCTCTTCTCTCTCTCTCCTCTCTCTCTCTCTCTCTCTATATATATATATATAGGGGAGGGTTCTATTGAGAACCAAGGTTTCTAAAAAACTAATTTAGTAAATTACAGCCGTTGATCTAAACTAATGAAAACCAATCAAGGGTTACTAGTATTTCATGGCATAAATGTAATTCTTTTAAAAACTCCGTCCGCCTTTTTTTGAGTTAGGGGTATTTTTGGTTGGAAGGCATTTGTTTTGATGTAAAATTATTTATTTCCTGCAACGAAATCCCCCCTTCTTATCTAAAGATTCTATCTATATTAATCCTCTATTCAAAATTATCCAACAATTCAAAATGAAAGAGTATCTGTAAGCAAATTTCAAAGCGACTATAAAGCAAGGTTTTATGAAACCCTAACCGCACAAATAACAGATGCGTGCTTTCATATTGGCAACTTAATTGAAGGTTACTGTGCGAGTTTTTTGAAGGCGAGCTAAATCAGGTTAGTAATAGTTAATGTTATTATAAGTATGTAATTAGTTTTTTATTTATTTATCATTGCCATGAAAGTATGTAAAGTTATTAATTTCATTGATGGGTGCATATGTGATTGGGAGTTTAATCTGTTAATTTTGTAGCCGGATAACATTTGTTGTAATCACATATATGATTTGATACATATATGTTTGGGTAGGTATGATGTCATATATGTAGTTATATTATTTGTTACATATATGTTCTTTATATAATTAAAAGATTGGTAACTAAATTAGATTGTGGTAAGAATAATGTATACACACATGTATTTGACATTTCGGTGTGTTTATGTGTTAGTACGAGTACATATATGTTTTGGGTTTTCGTTATGTATGATATTGCATTGTCTACATATATGGAGCTTTTGCCTTTTGGTATATTTACTAGATATTGATTTGTTTTTTTATGAATACATATATGTTTTGGTTTTCGCTATTTATGATATTGCTCTGTATACATATATGGAGCTTTTTTCCTTTTGGTATATTTGGTGGTTTTTTTACACTTTAGATGTTGTTACATATGTGTTAATGATATTGTTTTCATTTGATAACATTGTTTACAACTATTGCATGCATTTTTAAACATATACGTATTTTGGAGGTGGATTATATGGAACACTTGGATTATTTGATACATATGTGTTTAGTGATCTGTTCATTGTATGTTACATTGGGATTTCTTTCATGTATGTACCTGCTTATGGAGTAATTGGGTTGTACTAGTCACTTGCTCTCATATGTGCACTAATTAACAATTTATTATTATTATTATTATTAATCTTCTTGATTATGGAGTAAGTGCCGAAGAAAATGCAAGTGGTAAGCTTTTGTATTTACAAAAAAAGTTGTTTGGTATTGCTC
Organism: Bidens hawaiensis; assembly: GCF_021521415.1. NCBI lineage: Eukaryota > Viridiplantae > Streptophyta > Magnoliopsida > Asterales > Asteraceae > Bidens > Bidens hawaiensis. Next base: position 286,711 of record NW_027494005.1, read on the forward strand.
ATTTATTTATTATTTTTTGGTTTAGACTTCCATGGTATAGATAAAAAGAAAGATGATTGATGATGATGAATATGTGGATGTAGGTCCAAAGAAATTGGAGGAAAGGAAGAGGATTGCACATTAATTAAGTTTATGGTTTTGTATTAGAAATTGTACCAGTTTCAAACCTTATAATTATTAATTGGAAAAACACTTAATGTAATGATCGATTATGTATTTTATGTCATATTTCATGGCTGCGATGCATTTGCATGATGCGTACTATGCATTTGAAAGTTTACCCATGTTATATATCAACAGGCCAACGGCTTCTAATTTAAACGTCTAAGCACAAACAGTTGTCATCTTTAATGAATTATGAATTTAGTTTGGAATATTAAAAGTCAATACGTGAAAGAGGATGAATTAAATGGATTGGAATTAAGATGCATCTTACGATGAGATAAAAAACGGATGCCCATAGGCCTGTAAATGAACAGAACGTTCGAGAACTATTCGTGAACCGTTTGGTGGGAAGTTCGTTTATGTTCGTTTATTTAATAAACGAATGAACATGAACAAAAAATTTGTGTTCGTTTAATTAAGCGAACGAACATGAACACGTGTTCCGTTCGTTCATTTATGTTCATGAACATTCGTTATGTTTGTTTATTTATGCTCTTTTATGTTTGTTTATTTATGTTTGTTTATGTATTAATAGAACATAATTAAATATTATCTAGATAGATAATCTGATTAAAGGTTTTTATATTTATTAATTTGTGTTCATTTAAGTGTTTTCATTTAAGTTCATTTATGTTTGTTTGTGTTCATTTATATTTGTTCATTTATGTTCGTTTATCTTTGTTTAGTTATATTCGTTTAGATTTTAAATAAACGAACACAATTAATGTCCCTTTTTATATAAACGAACATGAACACAAATATTTGTTCAATTAAGTGTCGGTGTTATTTTAAAGTTAATTGAACAAACACGAGCTTGCCTTTGTTCATGTTCATCGATTCGTTTACAGGCTTTCATTATTCACATTGATGAATACATTGATCTCAATCTATAGGCTCTGTCGATTTTATTTGTGTTCATGAACACATTAATTTCGTTAATGAACAAACACGAACATAAAATCTCGTCCGGTAAGTGTTCATGAACCGTTCGTAAACACATTATTTTCTTAACGAACGAACATGAACAACGCCTTGTTCGTGTTCGTTCGGTTCGTTTACAGCCCTAGATGCCCATGTCACTATAAATAGATTTTTCTTAAATTACTGAAACACCCTTGGCAGAATAAATTATAAAAAAAAGAAGAAAATATTGTGATTGGTTAAAAAGAGTTTTCATAGTTTTTAAATTAAAATAGGATTTTCATTTGAACCCTTCCCTATATATATATATACATATATATATATATATATATATATATATATATATATATATATATATATATATTTTGCTCATTCACAATCAGGCAGTCACCATCCTTTACCACCCATTCAACTGAATCCGGTCCCACGCGATTGAGAATTTGTTCGTTGAAATTGTGCTATTTAAGTTGAAATTTTCTACTTCAATTGTGAATCATTATTCAAACTTTGTTGATTATTGATTTTGCATGATCTAAACTTTTGATTTTAATGATTTGTAATGGATAATTTAGACTGAAGATTTTTCTTATGTATTTCATGGTGAATTTGGCTTGTTTTATTATGCCAGGAATGCACTACTGCATTATATAACACTCTTGAAAATCCATTTTACATGATAGATTGTAAGAATTCTAGCAGAAGGAAAAGAACTCGATAAACCGGCTCCAGTACTTTACGTGTCAGGTGAAGAGGTATAACAATAAACAATCCACTTTTATTATTAATTTTGCTTTCATTATTTATTAACAAGTTTTAAAAAACTTTAAAACTATTTTAATCTAGATTGTAGAGCAAATCAGAAACCAAGTAGATTTTATATCACAGTTCAAAAAAAAAAAGTAGATTTTATATCATATACCTAAAGTGAGTATAATCTAAGAACATTGGCAGGTTGGGTGACTTGAAAACACAACTATGATTGAAATGGATCACACTTTATACATGGCCATGTTAACAGATCTACAAGCAACTTTTGGTAAATTTTTTGTATAAGGAGCAAAGCCCAGAAATTATTTATTCGTCCATTTGATATAAAAAAAAATTGCAAGATAGCTCAATGTAATGGTTATATTGAACATTTAATCATCTTTCAAATGATTTAATAGATGGGTATTTGAGATTATTAATTTTGTGCTAAACATGAACTCAAATAGTGATTCATATGAAAAAGCAGCATCAACAAAGAAATCTACTAGCTAAGAAAGTAATCCTATCTTGTCATTTATGAAGATCGTTGTTGCTGTGTTCGTGAAGTTTTGGTCTGATTAAAGTTCAGGTTTCTTTCTTAACAAGACTCTTTTTTGAAGTACATTTGAAGTGAATGGTAGCTCTCAGACCCTAAAAAAACATATTGGGAAGTGGCATTCCTTTTTTTTTTTTTTTTTTGGTGAAACTAGGTTTAGAAGAATTTTTTTTTGATATGTTTCTTTATTAAAGGAAATAATACGAGTGTGCGGTTATCTTATTTAGGATGATCAGCATTTAGTGATTTGGAATATTGCTATCTTTAATGTATGTAATCGCGGCTTGAAATTATTAATTATAGGAGTTAATTACTTGAATGATATTTTTGATGTATGCAACCAAGTTAACGCGACGTTAACTACTTAATGCAAACAAAGTTGTTTAGCTTATACCCAAACTCATAAATTTCATGTTATTAAAAATTCACACCCTTAGTTTTCTAGACTGGTTCCTGATTTGGCAGCTGCCACATCAGTATGTTTATGTTTACATGCTAATTGTTAATATTGTTGACTCAGTTCAATTCCAAAAGTAAGATTTGTAATTAAGATAGTGAACAAATAACTAAATTTTGAAATTGATTCAAAAGACGGTTTTTGATTAATTTGTTCGGACTCATTTTTTCAGGCGGTTAAAGACAATAACGATCAGAAATCAACCCCTTTTATGGGTATTATCGATAGGACTCGAATAGATGGAGGTCAGATATTGATTTTTTTTTAACTTTGTTGCTCTGAAAGGAGTCCAAGCCTAATGTTTGACCTTTCTTTTCAACCGGGACAACATTTTTCTTGATATATTAATCTGCAATTGGTTGGGTGAGAAATTTGTAAGGCTCATGTTTTTTTTTAATTTTTTTAACATTATTAATATTAATAATGATAATCTTTTATTTGTTTTCCAAATATTTGGGCGGGAATGCATACTGCTCTTATTTGATGGTAAAACATACTATGTATGTCTAAAACTAAATATATTGTTTGACTTTTAATATTGCTAGCTAATATCCTTTGACTGTATACCAAATGACCGAAATTCCCTTATGTTATAGACCACATTTCGGATATCTTACTCAATAATATAAGGTTGCATTTTTATTCGACTTTGACTTTTGAGGTAAATCTGATTACATTCTCAAAACTAAATACAATGGTAAACTGCATGTCTTAAAACTAAATACATTGTTTGAAACTTTAACTTGAAATGTAGTTCACTTATATATGCCAAATACCCGAAATGCCTTTAGTCTGCTAACTGTATTCTAATTACCACTTTGTCCAAAAAGGGAATTTTGGTTAAAATCTTGAATCCAAAGAAAAAAAAAGTTGCATTTATAATTGACAATTTTAAGCTCAAATTTATTACATAAACTAAATACAATACTTTAACTGTATATCCATGGTGGTTCATCCAAGTTATTACCCTTTGCATCATGTTCTTAACCGTTAAACTCAATACATCTTTTCTCAAATTCACCCCGCCCATAACCATCATACTGGCCTGCCCAAGTTATGACAACGACTGGGATGATGCATGGTAGGCAGTGGACGCCGTCATCCCGGCCTGCAAAGCTTACGAGACCAACTGATTCTCTTTTGAAATGCTTATGGAATTATAAATATTTAGCATCTACTTAGGCATTTCAATTGTAATAGGCGGTATAAGAAGTGCTAATATCCCTATAAGAAGTGCTAGGTTTGATGAACCGCAACACAACTCATGTGTATCGTTGGTTTTAAAATAGCATTGTTTCTTGATGTTATTACTAATTTCATAAATGGTATGTGTTGTTATGTTAGTAACTACATAGATTGCTGCACTTTTATCTTATGTTTGTTATTGTTATTTTTGAATATTTACATTATGAATCAAAGCCTTATTCTCAATGTTGCGTTCATTTACTCTCATCATTCTAAACCTCATTATGAATTCAAACGTTGTGTTGTGATGCTTCAAATGTAAATAGGTGGTTTATCTATTCATTCTCATGTAATATTATGTTGATTTTAGTCTCATCAATCCAAACCTTATTATGAATCCAAATGTTGTCTTATGATGCTTCAAATGAAAAAAGTGGTTTATCTATTCACTCTCATGTCAAGCCTATCAAAGAGCCTTGATTACAAGAAAGTTGTAAACCATAATACCACTGTCATGTCAAGCCTATCAAAGATCCTTGATTTACATAATGAACCAAAACCTTATTCTCAAAGTTGTGAACCAAATTTAGTCTCATCTATCACTCAAAAAAGTTGTCACATTAACAATAATACCAATACATACAAATCCTTATGGGCACAATACATGAGGACATATCAGAGATCATCATGGTTCACTTCTAACATGCTAGTATGTGACGTCTAAATATACTTAATCACATGCCAATGCAGTTGATTGTTTAAAAGATTGCATAATAATTTGGCTATGAACTATGCTTTTACCAGGCCTGCCAATATCCTTGCCAAATAAAAATGTAATATCCACCGTCTTTACTCAACGTGACATGTTTGTTTCTGTAGCAATGTTGCATACAAGCAGTGGCGGAACCAGAAAATTCCAAATGGGGGGTCGTACTATAATTGTTTTACATTCGTAATTCAATGGTGTACACAACTTACTTTTTTTTACCGATAGCCGGCAACTGACATCTTCTAGGTCCCATAGCTTGAAATCGCTGTAGAATTGCTTCATTTTCTACATTTGCAAAAATATCTTTTTCTACATAACACACCAATGCATCTGTGAGAAAATTATCACCCATCTTGTTACGTAAATTAGTCTTGATAAACTTTATTGCGGAAAATGATCTTTCAACGATAGCTGTTGCAACCGGCAAGACCAAAGCCAACTCAACTAGTCGATAGACGAGGTCATATGTAATATGATATTTCATCTGAACCATTTTCTTTGCAAGTTCTCCGATATCATGAAGACCGAAAAAAACTTCATTGCTTTTCATATTTGAAATGTACCGATCAAGTTGTATCCTTAGTTGACCAAGCTCAAAGCCACTAAAATCATCCAAATATAACTCAGCAAGCCGTAGTAACTTCTCACGGTCAAAAGTTTGAAATGAGTCTCTAGGGTCAAGACACGCTATACATGTAAGCAACTCCGAGTTTGCCTTAGTAAAACGCTCATTCATTTCATTAAGAAGAAGATCAAAAACCTAGAATCATGTAGAAATAAAATATAGAAAGTTTTCTAGAAAAAAATGTTATAAGCTGAAGTTTGTTAACAAAAATAAATAATAATAAGGAATCTGATAAAAAATATCGGCGCGAAAACGATGGAGATATGTCTGTGACTCATTATCAATTGTCCTTCTAACTCGCCCTGGAATGAGGTCTTCCATATTAGGCATATTAATTTCATTTTTAGAACAAAATGTGGTGACTTCATTCATTAGCTCCTCCCAGCCATCATCCCTGTATTTCTTTATATCATATTTCATATATTCAATCAATCAAACCGCATTACCAATATTTTGATTTTTCAACTGTAGGGCTTGTGACAAGTCATTTGTCTTTCTTAATAAGTTTACCATTAAATGAGCAATAAAGACAAACTCAAAGTTTTCCATTTTCTCAGCCATACCAAGCGTAATGCCTCGAGTTTTTGCATCAGTGCCCTCTCTTGACAAAGCAATAAGCACTTCTCTCACTGATTTCCACAAGTCTAAAAGTCGAAGTATAGTTTTAAGATGGGAACCTCAACGAGTGTCACCGGCTCGGGCTAAACTCATTTCTTGGTTTTTACCTTTTCCTGTACATACTTCACCCGTCTCAATTCGTTTCACAAAATCATCATGTTGTTTTTGCGAATCAAATCTTTCCTTTTACGTGAAGCTCCAACAATATTCACAATCTTTGTAAGGTAATCAAAAAAAGAACTTACAGATGCATATTCAGATGACGTGGCCACGACTACCAATTGTAACTGATGTGCAAAACAATGTATATAAAATGCACATTTTTTTTCTGCTAAAATTTTTTGCTTCAATCCATTTAGCTCCCCACGCATATTGGAAGCTCCATCATAACCTTGACCTCTAACTTTAGACATTGTTAAATTATTTTTTGCAAAAAAATTATCAATAGCACTTTTTAGAGATGATGCACAAGTGTCGGTAACATGCACTACCCCAACAAACCGTTCAATCACTTCTCCAACATCATCCACATATCTCAAAACCACTGCCATTTGCTCTTTTATAGAACAATCACGAGACTCGTCAATTAAAATAGAAAAAAAACTTATCTTTAATCTCGTTCACGATAATCTTTCTTACCTCCGCAGCACATGCATTAACTATTTCTTTTTGGATTTTAGGCGAAGTCAACTGATTATTTCCATGTGATTTTGAATTAAACGCCTTATTTACTTCATCATTACGTTCACAATACCATTTGACAAGTTCAAGAAAATTACCTCGACTATTAGAGCTTATAGACTCATCATGCCCACGAAAAGCCAAACCTTGTTTTAAAAGGAATCGAATCACATCAACAACAGCGGTTAACCGAACACGATAAACAATCTCATCTTGCTTACATTGTTGTGACAATACATTGTCTAGATTGTGCCTTTGATCTTTAAATAACTCAAACTGAACTCTAGCATGATTATGTCTACTATTTTGACCTCCTTCATGATCACGAAAATTTTCAATTGCCTTTTTCCAGTTTCTAAAACCATGGTTGATAAAGTCTTCATCCCCATGTCTATTACCGGTAGGGAACAAATAACACCACAAACAAAATGCCGCATCTTTTGATGCACTATATTCTAACCAACAAAAACGACCAAACCATGTTTTTTGAAACTTTCTCAATTGTCCACAAATTTGTGTTTTGGGAAAATTATGACCTTTTGGTTGGCAAGCACCTTTCGTTATATAACGTCTCCTTACTTCCTCTCAGATATTAATTGAATAATCATTAATTGGTTTGCGCAAGGCTGGGTCACCAACAATTTCATCTTCCGACACTTCAACTTCTTCTCGACTTCTTTTATTATTATTTTCACTGGCATATGACGAACTTGATGGAGTCTCTATACTTGATTTGGGTGTGTTACCAAAATACTTTTTGATAGAAGCGTTTAATTAATAAAATTAATTATCGCAATCAATTACATAACAAAATAAGTTCCATATTAGATCATATATATTAGTTGTTCTTGTAAACAACTACATAAAAGACAACGACGCAACAAAATTCCTAATTTCTTACGGTTAAATCATAAAGTATTAACATACTACATAATAACAATTAGTTAAAATAAAAACTAAAAACAAAAAAGCTATCTTTTTTTCACTTTTGACCTAGGGCAGAGCAAAATCAGAATTCAGCCGTCACTCTTATGTTACAACTTCTCATTAACACTTTTTTGGTATTTCTTTTCCTATTGTGGCCCTAGCTCTCAAGACAATATGAAGTAAGATAGCTTTTTTGTTTTTAGTTTTTATTTTAACTAATTGTTATTATGTAGTATGTTAATACTTTATGATTTAACCGTAAGAAATTAGAAATTTTGTTGCGTCGTTGTCTTTTATGTAGTTGTTTACAAGAACAACTAATATATATGATCTAATATGGAACTTATTTTGTTATGTAATTGATTGCGATAATTAATTTTATTAATTTTGTATGTAGAAACGCTTTTATCAAAAAGTATTTTGGTAACACACCCAAATCAAGTATAGAGACTCCATCAAGTTCGCCATATGCCAGTGAAAATAATAATAAAAGAAGTCGAGAAGAAGTTGAAGTGTCGGAAGATGAAATTGTTGGTGACCCAGCCTTGCGCAAACCAATTAATGATTATTCAATTAATATCTGAGAGGAAGTAAGGAGACGTTATATAACGAAAGGTGCTTGCCAACCAAAAGGTCATAATTTTCCCAAAACACAAATTTGTGGACAATTGAGAAAGTTTCAAAAAACATGGTTTGGTCGTTTTTGTTGGTTAGAATATAGTGCATCAAAAGATGCGGCATTTTGTTTGTGGTGTTATTTGTTCCCTACCGGTAATAGACATGGGGATGAAGTCTTTATCAACCATGGTTTTAGAAACTGGAAAAAGGAAATTGAAAATTTTCGTGATCATGAAGGAGGTCAAAATAGTAGACATAATCATGCTAGAGTTCAGTTTGAGTTATTTAAAGATCAAAGGCACAATCTAGACAATGTATTGTCACAACAGTGTAAGCAAGATGAGATTGTTTATCGTGTTCGGTTAACCGCTGTTGTTGATGTGATTCGATTCCTTTTAAAACAAGGTTTGGCTTTTCGTGGGCATGATGAGTCTATAAGCTCTAATAGTCGAGGTAATTTTATTGAACTTGTAAAATGGTATTGTGAACGTAATGATGAAGTAAATAAGGCGTTTAATTCAAAATCACATGGAAATAATCAGTTGACTTCGCCTAAAATCCAAAAAGAAATAGTTAATGCATGTGCTGCGGAGGTAAGAAAGATTATCGTGAACGAGATTAAAGATAAGTTTTTTTCTATTTTAATTGACAAGTCTCGTGATTGTTCTATAAAAGAGCAAATGGCAGTGGTTTTGAGATATGTGGATGATGTTGGAGAAGTGATTGAACGGTTTGTTGGGGTAGTGCATGTTACCGACACTTGTGCATCATCTCTAAAAAGTGCTATTGATAATTTTTTTGCAAAAAATAATTTAACAATGTCTAAAGTTAGAGGTCAAGGTTATGATGGAGCTTCCAATATGCGTGGGGAGCTAAATGGATTGAAGCAAAAAATTTTAGCAGAAAAAAAATGTGCATTTTATATACATTGTTTTGCACATCAGTTACAGTTACAATTGGTAGTCGTGGCCACGTCATCTGAATATGCATCTGTAAGTTCTTTTTTTGATTACCTTACAAAGATTGTGAATATTGTTGGAGCTTCACGTAAAAGGAAAGATTTGATTCGCAAAAACAACATGATGATTTTGTGAAACGAATTGAGACGGGTGAAGTATGTACAGGAAAAGGTAAAAACCAAGAAATGAGTTTAGCCCGAGCCGGTGACACTCGTTGGGGTTCCCATCTTAAAACTATACTTCGACTTTTAGACTTGTGGAAACCAGTGAGAGAAGTGCTTATTGCTTTGTCAAGAGAGGGCATTGATGCAAAAACTCGAGGCATTGCGCTTGGTATGGCTGAGAAAATGGAAAACTTTGAGTTTGTCTTTATTGCTCATTTAATGGTAAACTTATTAAGAAAGACAAATGACTTGTCACAAGCCCTACAGTTGAAAAATCAAAATATTGGTAATGCGGTTCGATTGATTGAAGATATGAAATATGATATAAAGAAATACAGGGATGATGGCTGGGAGGAGCTAATGAATGAAGTCACCACATTTTGTTCTAAAAATGAAATTAATATGCCTAATATGGAAGACCTCATTCCAGGGCGAGTTAAAAGAACAATTGATGATGAGCCACAGACATATCTCCATCGTTTTCGCGCCGATATTTTTTATCAGGTTCCTTATTCTTATTTATTTTTGTTAACAAACTTCAGCTTATAACATTTTTTTCTAGAAAATTTATATATTTTATTTCCACATGATTCTAGGTTGTTGATCTTCTTCTTAATGAAATGAATGAGCATTTTACTAAGGCAAACTCGGAGTTGCTTACATGTATAGCGTGTCTTGACCCTAGAGACTCATTTCAAACTTTTGACCGTGAGAAGTTACTACGACTTGCTAAGTTATATTCGGATGATTTTAGTGGCTTTGAGCTTGGTCAACTAAGGATACAACATGATCGGTACATTTCAAATATGAAAAGCAATGAAGTTTTTTTCGGTCTTCATGATATCGAGAACTTGCAAAGAAAATGGTTCAGATGAAATATCATATTACATATGACCTCGTCTATCGACTAGTTGAGTTGGCTTTGGTTTTGCCGGTTGCAACAGCTACCGTCAAAAGATCATTTTCCGCAATGAAGTTTATCAAGACTGATTTACGTAACAAGATGGGTGATAATTTTCTCACAGATGCATTGGTGTGTTATGTAGAAAAAGATATATTTGCAAATGTAGAAAATGAGGCAATTCTACATCGATTTCAAGCTATGGGACCTCGATGATGTCAGTTGCTGGCTATCGGTAAAAAAAGTAAGTTGTGTACACCATTGAATTACGAATGTAAAATAATTATATTACGACCCCCCATTTGGAATTTTCTGGTTCCGCCACCGCTTCTGGTTGACAAATCTCAACGTCAGTAGTTTGTTAAATAAAGGTCAAAATAATGAGAAATTGTCTACAACTATGGTGTTAATATGCTTATGTGTTTAATCTTGATTTAAGCATGCTATGTGTTTAGTTATAATTTGAATATGCTTATGGCACCCACATTAAACTTAGGGGGTGTTTGGTAGAGGGATTTGATTGGGGAGAAATGGAATTAGAAATATTTCTTTTGTTTGTTTTCCACTTTTCATTTCTATTTCTCTAAAACTAGAGAATTCCATTTCTCTTTAAAACAAAGAGAAATCCATTTCTCAGCAGCCTCCTCATAGCATGTCACCACCTCGTCTCCGACCACCACCTCGTCTCCGGCCACCACCTCGTCTCCAAGTCTGCAACCGCCACCTCGTCTCCAAGTCTGCAACCACCACCCCGTCTCCGCCGTTCGCAGTGGTGAACACAGAGATGGTAACCGGTTGTAGGTTGTAGGTGGTACGGGTGAACGGAGATTAGGGTTTCAAGTGGTGGTTCGTGGTAGGTTAGGGTTTTCAGATGGTCGGGTGATTGTGGTCGCAGGTGGGTGACAGTGGTGGTGGAAATCGGCGGTGGTTGCAGGTGGCTTCTGATTATCATCATCATCATCGCCACCACAACCACCACCACAAAATCTCCAAAGAGGCAGTGATGACAGATCTGAGCCTCCTTTTTCTATATCTTATGTTCCAAAAATTTGAATCTTTTTAATTTCTTGTGTACTGTGGTTGAAGAAGGGGGTTTGGTGGCGGCAGCCGGTGGTGGTGGGCTGTGGTTGAAGAAAGGGCTGTGGTGGTGGTGCTGGTGGTGTGGGGCTGTGGTGGTGGGGCTGTGGTGGTGGTGCTGTGGTGGTGGTGGGGCTGTGGTGGTGGGGCTGCGGTGGTGAGTGGTGTCAGGTTGGGTGGAGGTGGGGTTGGGTATGGTAGAGTTCTCTGTTTATTTTCTCGTGTACCAAACAAGAGAAATGATTCTCATTCTCCATACCAATTCTCTTTCTCTACAATTCCATTTCCATTTCTATTTTCTCTCCATTTCCATTCTCTGTACCAAACACCCCCTTAAGGTTTTTGGATTGCCCGTGCATTGTGCATGCGTCTTTTATTATCTATGCTTGACATCATGAACTGATTGGAACCCACGATTCATTAAATAAAAATGATAATAATGATAAGTAGTCCGCAACTATGTTGTTTAATATGCTTATGTGTTTAAGATTGATTTAAACATGATGCTATGTATTTATAATAATTTAATATGCTTATGGTACACATCAAATATCTAATGTTAAACACATAAGAAGTAAAAACTTTTTTTCCCCTTTTGTTTCTAATGTACTGCTTTTAAAACAGTTGGCATAACATTAATGATGTTAGTTTTATTAGGACTTCATAATCACATAAAAAGTCGATTACAGTGAACGATATCAACGTTCAAGGCTTAGGTGTGGACATACTTGCATTTTCTATCCCAACAAGGCTACCGGCAAAGATCGTCGCTACATGCAAGGCAGTCTGCAAAGAATGGAGGTGCATGCCATCCACAGCCGAATTTGAAGAGGAACACTCATCAACTTCTTTAGTTGAAAGCACCCAAAAATTGTTGCCGGCCGGTAGGATGGGATGGAATGTTTATCCAATTGACAATGAAACGACTGCTTATGGTCCTTCTACAAGGATTGCCTTCTCCTATCCAACCATTCAACATTCCTGTTGTAATACTGACACACTTGAATGACATGCTATGCGTGATACTGTTAGAAACCAAAGAATTGGTACTTTGGTAACCGACAACCATGGGATACAAACGACTTCCTACAACTGATTCCCATGGCCTTTATAACCTCATCAAAGATAGTCTTGGGTTATTTGTGTGCATTAGATGGTATAGAAAAATTATTAGTTTTTTAAAAGGTTTGTTTCACACAATGTCAAGTTTTAAATTTATAAAAATGATTATTATCTTAACTAAAATACATGCAAATATACAAGTGTACCTATCGTATATGTAGTATAGTATAAGTAAGAACCAAGTATCGATCAACGGACACACTTGGTTGATTTTTACTACTAAATCGTTGTATTTATTTTAATTATAAGTAAACATCATAGTAGTTTTGGTTTAGCAAGTAAGTTTTAAAAGAAATTTAAAAGCATAAATTAAAAACAATATTTTTGGGGATTTTATATTTTTAAAGAGATGATCAGGGATCAAAGTGTATCATCTTGGTTAAAACTCCTCTTAACTTGGTTTAACAATTAATTAGTAAATATGTGATATGATCTTACTATGGTGATTAAATATGGGAATAACACCTTATTCCCAAGTCATGTTATTCCATAATAATTAAAAAAAGAGATATGCATAACTTCATGACCTCTACTAAAACATCATTGTATGTAAGCAAGTGGTTTATATTAAGTATTTATGAGATAATTTACTTTAAAGATGAGACAACCCCTTAAATTACTAAGTGAATTGTACTTGAGATATTTTAGTAAAAATAACCTTTGTATTATACTTAAAATACCAATTAAGATTAGTTAAGTTGTAAAGGATCAACATTGAGTTACCAAGCATTAACCCACATAACTCTTGGACAATTATAGAACTCATGTATAATCATCCAAAAGTTAATTAAAATAAGTTATGTTGCACACTCACTTGACAAGTAATTAACCAATTTTAGTGGAAGAACCTCAACAATCCATTTTCACAACATTGTCAGCATTCCCATTTTAAGATGTTCAATTACTACTAATACTTCATTTGGTCCCTGCTCATACTAGGATTTATGTATTTTTCTCAACCACGCCCTTATAAGAATGGTAGTTCCTCGGCTTATTATTCAAGCTTGGTACTTGGTTTCTCTTTTAAATTTTATTATCCAAGGGCTCACAAGAGTGGCAGTTCCCCATATATCATCAAGCTCGGCACTTGGGTATCTTTTAAGAGTATTTTAACATTCCTCATCAAGTGATAATTACAACATAACATTTACTTATTATAAACTGATTACATGTTTAACCAATATAATTAAACTTCAGTTAAGATTCATTATAAACCAAGATGATACTATGAAAGTTTAGCCAATAGTAAGCATAATGTTATACATCAAAGTAATAGATACAAACATGATCAAATTAGAACAATTTAACAAATTTGGATGACTAATCTTTGATGTTAATGAATTCTTCAAAGAGCTTAATTTCCTTGATCTTTAAATGGTGGATAGATTAGATAGTTCCCTTATTAATGGTGGTGAAAGGAGGTAGGTGAAGTGGATTTAATGTTATTGAAGGTGTGTTGAATGTGGTGGATGAGCATTCAATTTATAGACTGGACTGGGCTCTCAACACGGCCCGTGTTTAGCTGGGCATGGCCATGTTGATCAGTTTTTCGTATTGTATAAATTGCTCGTTGTGAGATGGTAAATCAGGAGAGAGAACACGGTTGTGTCTAGCTAGACACTGCCGTGGTGAGCCTAGAAGTGTCAATATTTGTCTTTTCTCTTGTACTTTCAACATGGGCGTGTCGAGGTTGAACATGGGCCATGTTGAGCTTCATAACCTTCTATTTTGTCTTTTCCTCTTGTACTTTTAACATGGGATGTGTTGAGGTAAACCTGGCTATGTTGTGACTTCCTGAATTTTGTCTTTTCTTCGTATGTTCTTAACATGACCATGCCTTGATTCACTATAGGGTGTCTTAAGTTCGTTTTCATAGTTTTTCTCTGTTTTTCTTCGTATATCAGCTTGTTTTATTTCTTAGGGTTATTTTTACCTAGAGAAAGAAATTATAAATATTAGTGGTTATTTATTCTAATATAATTTCCGATATTACACTTATTTGGAGATATTTTAGAGCCGAAAAGATGTATAAATTTATATACACTAGTCATACAATACCCCTTCAAACGACTACAAAGTTTTGCATATTAGACGTAACGTGGGTTCCATTATAGGTCACGTCTACTCAAGACAAACGGTCACTTAGAGGCTAATACTTTTAAACACCAAACCCGAATACGCAAAAACGACTTCAATTTGGTCGAATGGAACTAAATTTCAACGTAGTTTGTACTTCACCATTTCAGAAACTTGATCTATAATTACACGTGCTATTATTATATTTGACACTCAGAAGGGAGATATTACCAAGCTAACCTTCCACTAGTTTCATCAAAGTCCATTTTTAGGATGGACTAGAAACATTCACAACTAACTACATATGGTGCTAACTCATGAAATACATAACATATCACACATCATATGGCCCCTTCAAGGAGACTAGTGGGTCGTCATGTTCTCGGCACTTGCAATGCCACCAATATAACTGGATCATGGATACCAATGACCCAATACATTACAATCGGCTCATTGTTTGCTATGAGTGTTGCGACAAAGCTTTATGAGATTGCCAAGGTCAGCAAACCTTTAGATCGTTCATACCACTGAATTGGTTTAGCAACGACCAAGGTACCGTGTGCAGCGAAACAATTGTCTCGCCCACCCTATAACTCAGTTTACATATTATAATTGTCCTATACTTTTCTTAATTGTTAGGTCAATGGTGTTCTACATTTTATGATTGCTCGAATAATAACATTATCCTTTCGGACTTTTGTTTCTTTATGTGTTTCCTTGTGTTATTCATTGTACTGTGATTCCCTTCATGGTACTTCTACGATTATTCAAAGAACATAGATCAAGTTTTAATGTTTACATGACACATCCATTATTTCCTTTATAAAGAGCCCATATATATGCAAATGTTTTGCCATGCTACAGTCGGCCATGTTTTTACATGTGCATGTATATGTGCTTCATTATTCGTATAAAAATTTATAAATAACAACCATGATAAAACAAGCACACCTGCATAACACTGTGGTGATGGTTGTGGAGGCGGTGTATGAAGAAATGGCGACAACGGCGGCAGTGATGCTTGTCTATATATATATAATATAGGATCAGGATCATGTGAGAACTTTTTGGGAATTGAGAACCATGAGTAGGGGTGTTTAGAAAATCCGATATCCGAAAAAAAACTGAAATCTGAACCGAAACCAAAACCCGAATAATCCGATCCGAATTCTTATTCAGATATTCGGATCGGATTGATCCGAATATCCGAATAACTAATTCGGATTCGGATCGGATTCGGATATGAATTTTAAAAATTTTTGGGTATTTCGGATTATTCGGATATCCGTTTAATCCGAATAAATAATATTATTTTTTTTGTGATATATAGCCATCGGCCCAACCCATTAACAATAACCCTAAGTTTCCTAACTCCCATTTCACACTTAGCTAGATGCGATGTCAACCTAGACCTTAGATTAGAAACTTAGGAAATTTGATATGTGATACTACATTGTTTATAGCTATGTTCGTTTGTCTTACCTACTGCATTACTGGTACCGTGCTCTTTAGGTTTATTACTTTGTTTCTAAGCTTTAAAATGGACAGACTGGTTATTAGAATATTATGAATGAAAATGATAAAATAGTATCCTAAGTTTCATCCAAAATGTTCTATCGGATTGCAATTTTCAAATTTAGGAAAAAAAATGTTATTTGGTTTATTCGGATTTTATCCGAACCCGGTCCGAATTATCCGAATTCAATTCGGATAGGATTCAGATCGGATAGGAATATCACTAATTCGGATCGGATATGATTTCAGATAGGGTCATAAAATTTCCAATTCCGAATAATCCGTTATCTGATCCGATGAACACCCTAACCATGAGAACCATTTTGAATTATAAAAAACCCATAAATAAAAAAATAATAATAAAACAAAAAAAAAAGTAAAAAAAACCAAAACTCTTATTTATCATCCCGGTTTCTTAAAAAATGAAAAAAATAAAATTCTCGGTTTAGCTAAGTTATACATATATGTATAATTTGTACATATATGTACACATATGTTTTTTTATACACATATGTATAATTTAAGGTAAATGATAATGTACATATGTGTATAATACGTAAACTAGAGATTAAATGAAAGTATACATATGTGTATAGGTATAAAACGAATTAAAAAAATACTTTTTTTTCGGTTTGTTTATGCATATATGTATAATATGTACATATATGTACACATATGTTTTTTTTATACACATATGTATAAAATAATGTAAATGATAATGTACATATGTGTACATTACGTAAACTAGAGATTAAATGAAAGTATACATATATGTATAATACAACACGAATTAAAAAAAAATGTTTTCTTCGTTTTTTTAATGAAACCCGAAATGAAATATATGAATTTTAATTTTTTTTTACTTTTTTAAAATTTTCGTTTTTTTGTTTTATAAATTTTTAAATATTTTTATAGAGATTTTTTTAGTGGTCCAAAATGGTTCTCAAAGTTCTCAATGTGCTAAGGGTTCTCTTAGGATCCTTACCCTATATA